>NC_091952.1:253204252-253472300 GCF_031021105.1 Erythrolamprus reginae
TGTCTGAAACTGTATCTGTGCATTTTTGGGAGGATTCTACCAGAGAGCCCAACAGAACATTATTAATGGAGTTTTATATTGTTTTTATATCATTTTTATTGGTTGTATGCTGCCCAGAGTCCGAAAGGAGTTGGGTGGCTCACAAATCCAATAAATTTGGTATCACACATCTGTTCAACTTGCATATTTCCAGCAGAATATCAAAAATACTTGTTGGCATGGGTGTCAAGATAAAGGACTGTTTGTGCATATGCTTTGGGAATGCCTGGTAGTGCAGAATTTTTGCAAAGAAGCGCAAGAGGATATTAATAGGATGTTACCTATACGATGGACAATTATAAAGGAAATGGCAGTATTAGTCAAAAGTGATGAGATGGGAGAAGTTAGAGAAATAAAACAAGCCGCGATAGAAAGCGCTCAGTATATATAGTCTTGGGTTGGAAGGGTGCGACAAAATGGACAATGCAAAATTGGTACCGGTACATGGTGGATCGTATTCAATTTGAGATTATGGACAAAAGAATGAACTCAGTTAATGAAACTGATTTGCGACAACTGATGGGACAAGATAAGACGATAAATGGTTAGTAGAATCCGAGACCAAGCTACAAGGAATAAATTGGAATCACTGTTTGTGTATGTATGTTGTGTGCATGTTTTTTAAACTATGGGTTTTTAGCTTTCTAATTATTGAATTTGTATTATATATTGTTTTCTGTTGCTGTTGTGAGCCGCCCCGAGTCTGCGGAGAGGGGCGGCATACAAATTTAATAAATAAATAAAATATGTAAATAGATATATTGCTCTTGAGTTAAAATGGTATATATAAGAAACGCCCCCATTTTGGTGGAGGGGTGTGAATGTTTGTCTGGTGGTGGACACCAATCACTGAGCACTTGTATGTTGTGTGTGTGTTTTATAGTCTATATTTTAAAATCAATTAAAAAAAATATTTAAAAAACCCAACAAATCCAATAAATTAAAATTAAATTAAATCCCCACAGACATAAGACACAAACCAACCTTTCTTACTGAAATGTTTATTAAGATTGAACTGTAGATTGAGCACATGTAACTGTGAACTTTTGAATTTTGAATTATTTCTTTTTACATTCAGCCACTTCTAACGATACATGGTGGGAAAACAAAATATACCAACAGATCAAAAGTGCCGAACAGTTAATCTGTTTCTCATGCAATTAAGTCCAGGGGGGAAAAAAACAAATCCAAAAACACCAAAAACAAAGAAATGATGTGCTGAAATCATATTATCCCAGGCGTTAATGCCACTCGCACTCAGCCGACGTCGTCTCGCTGATCCCTTTTCCCAGTCCACGTGAAACGCTATGTGTTTAACACACACTTATAAAAACATTGCTAAACTCAGCAAGAGCCAGTATAGTGCTCCAACTTAATAAGTTGATAAAAAACATTTTCTTATGGCCAGTTCACAATGGAACTAATTATAGATATCTATATATATATATACTTATATTTATTTATTTTTCATTATGAGATGCCTATATGCAGCTTTTCAGTAGATGAGGCATTGTTTTTTTTCTCTCAAAATAAAAGGAAAGAAAGGGGAAGGAAGGAAGGAAGAAGGAAGGGAGGAAGGAAGGAGGGAAGGAAGGAAGAAGGAAGGAAGGAAGGAAGAAGGAAAGAAAGAGGAAGGAAGGAAGGAATTCAGCTGGCTATTTAACTACCAAGGAAGTGCACCAGATATTTAAAGAAGAACAAAAGACGAGAACATTGGAAAAGGTACTTCATTATCACCCCGTGATGCTGGAGACTGGGAAGGCAGGAGGAACTGACCCCACAGCTCGACAGGGCTACCTCTATTAAGGGGTGACACCTGAACTTCTGGAAAAACTGGACATCTCAGCTCCTTTCCCGGTTCTGAAGAAGCGAGATCTCCGCTCTTGAGAATTTGCTTCATCCCTTCCAGTAATGGGTTGCTAGCTGGTACACACCACACTGCGTACCGGTAGCAAAAATGGAGCTGCGCACACAGCTCTGGCTGATCAGCGGGCGCATCTATGTGAGGTTTGGCTACTGTGCATGCGCAGGAAGGAAAACCTCACGAGAGGCCATGCGCGTGAGAGAGATTTCGGCAATTTCTGGCGATTTTTTGCTGCTGCGCATGCGCTAAGCAAAAAAAATTGTCCAAATCTCGCACGGCCATGTATCCTCTCGTGAGATTTCACTTCCTGTGCATGCGCAGAGGCCAAATCTCACTCGGGCGCATGCACACATCCGCCGGATTCACGTGCCCGCCGATCGCCCGGAACTGCACACTCATTGCACTGGTAGCAACGGTAAGTAGCAACCCCCGCCGGATCCCTTCGTGATGTTTGGAGCAAACAGAGGTTGCAGCTACAGAAGGGCTTCCAAAGCTGTGTTTTTCAGCAACTTAGGAAGATGCTCCGTTTGGCGATTCCATGGTGACCGAGGAATTATTCCAGGGAAAATTTGGTGATCCTCTCACTGAAGGCAGCTGCAATACCAGGAGCCAAACGTATCCTAAATTTGTTCCCTTCACAGGAGGCAAAATAGACAACCATCTGATGGAATTCAACTGTCTGGGAAAGTGCTAAAGAAGGAGAAACTCTTTATAACCCCAGAACCTTTTTCCTGATTGCAAATTCTCCGATAATCTCCACCCAACCGTCAATAACATTCTAGTAAGAGGTACTTTACTGATGAAGTTGGGAGAGCAACATGGAAACATATATTTATTTATGAATTAACCACTAACTAAATGGAACATGGCCCGCCGCTTGTTAGCACAACATGGAAAAATTGTACACAACGGAAGGAGCATGGGTTCAAGTGATTTAAACAAACAAAAAGGGATTGAAGGTGAATTAACCAATGAACTTCCGAACTGAGCTGCAATCAAACTGGAACGAGAACGAAGGGTCTCCAACCTTGGCAACTTTTAAGACTTGTGGACTTCAACTCCTCAATTCCTCAGCCAGCTTTGGAACTCTGGGAGTTGAAGTCTACAAGTCTTAAAAGTTGCCAAGGTTGGAGACGCCTGATCTAGAAAGTCGTCCCTAGAAGCTTCTACCCAGGAGCATCTGCCAGTTATGAGTTTTTCTTTTAAATAATGTGCAGTGGCAAAATAGCTCCATCCTCTTCCTCGTGTTCTGCGTAGACCTGAAAAGTCTCCTTGAAGAACCAGCCTAGTTTGCAGTTCCCCCTCCAGGAGTTTTAATATGGAGGAAGACCACCAGGATGGACTGGGGATGTTGTCCAGATGATCTCCACTGTCAAGGAATAATCTAAATTAAACAGTCCAGCAGAGGACCTGAAAAAAAAAATCAAATTTATTCCCAACCTCCATTGTCTTTTGGAGTGAAGGTCCCTTTGTTGACTAACCTCCAACAGGGTCTGAATGAGGTACTTGAAACATTATAGACTATTTTAACAGCTGGTTGGATAAAAAGTCTTCGTAAGCAAATAAGAGCTCATTTCCAAAAATTGAAAAATGGTTATTGCTTTTTTTCCAATCTCCTAAACTCATGCTACAATGATGAAAACTTGTCATGTCCAATAGAAAGTAAATTTCTGTAATTCCTAAACAGCTAAGCGGGATTCCAGAAAACCAACGGAATTTGACAGGCAAGATAAGATGCATCACATTTGAGGAAAAATATGGGTTTTAATTGAATGGATGAGGATTTTTTCAATGAAAATACTGTATAAGCGTTACAAGGCTATAGTGAATTTTGTTTTCATCGCAAGGCCCAAACCAAAATATACCACTTTGCTTTTCGCTATTCTAAAAACTCTCAAATTATGCTTCGGTTTAACCCAACATAGCTTGGGGATCTCGGATTGAATGAGAAAGACCCAAATCGTGTCCTGGGTTTTAATGACACGTGATTAATGTCCTGTGAGAAACCTATGACTCTAAAGCTTGGGTCTGAATTCCATTTACTTTAATATCAATTTAATGATTGTGCCCACGTCTCTTTTCGGACATCAGGGCAGTTGATTTGAAAACACTTTTGATGTTCTTAAGATAAAACCTCCAGAGATCATGGGGATGTGATTCTGCCAGGAACTCTAAACATGAGGAATCCTCAGAAGATTGGACTTTCAAGCCAACAGGTTCTTCCTCACCAGAACTGGGGAGAAAACTAGCTTGGGTTTGGCGGTGTTGTTTACCGAACGGCTCAGAAGGACAGAGACCCAAGACGCAAACTCGTCTTCCTAGCCCAACATCTAAGAGGCCTTCCTTTTTTCCCATCCTGGTGCTAAGAAAGATATGATCGAATGATGGGCGAGACCAGGCAGGGGTTCCTCTTCACCGGCACTCCTGGTGACCTGCATGCAATGGTGGGCTACGAACCGGAATGCCAAATTGCACTCGCCGCTGCGGCTTGTAAGTGCTTGTGGGGCCAGCGCGATTTTGCTTCTGCACCTGTGGAAATCGCGCATGGACCTGCAGGTAGTGCCTGTGTTTCGACGAGGTTTTACCTGCAATTTTGCTACCTCTACAGGGGTAGAAGCAAAATCGTGCTGGCCCCGCGAGCATTTACGAGCTGTGGCGGCGAGCGCAATTTAGTGTTCCGGCTCGTAGCCCACCGCTGCCTGTGTGGGTGCGTCCACATGAGATTTGTCTTCTGCGAATGCACCAGAAGCAAAATCTCATGTGAGGACGTTCTCGTGTGCACGATTCTGCCAATTTGTGGCAGGCTTTTTCCTTCCGCATAGGCCTGGAAGCAAAGAAATCACCAAAAATCGGCGAAATCGCACACACAAGAACTTCCTGAGACTTCACTTCCTGCACATGCGCATCTCCATTTTTCGCTACCACACTACAGAGTGGCCCATAACGGTAGGAACTCAGTACTTGGCGAGACCTTCTCAATTAGCCAGGAAGGACCAAGCATACTCGCTGGTGTTTTGATTTCCCCACGGCCTACACGAGGGAGGTTCTCCAAACCTTCACCACTTTAGGACTTGTGGACTTTAACTCCCAGAATTCCCAGCCAGCATGTCCACAGGTCTTAAAGTGGCCAAGTTTGGAGCCCCCCCTCCCTGCCTAAAGTTAGTTATCTCTGGGGGCAAATCACACCATCGTTGTTTGTTTGATTTTGAATCCCCTGCAGATGAAGGCTGGGAGTGAAAACGAAACAAAACAAAAAAAGCCAAGATGGCCGTTATGGGATCTAAGCCCCTCCCCCTTTTAAGAGGTACAGTGCATGTGCGGGGGAAAGGGGGCGTGGCATCAATCGTGGCCGCCATCTTGGATGCTTCAAGTTTCTCCTACAAAGCAAGAATGTTCAGATCTATTTATTTTGATTATCGATGGGATGGAATGAGAACCAACTTTCCGGGGAGGGAATTGAACAACTCAAAAGAGCAAAATTCCACTGAAGGGAGGATTTTTTAAAAATTCTGCCTTCTTTCGCTTTTTTTTTAACTCCGAGAAGAGAAAATCATTTCACACGAATCACTGAGACTCCTACTCAGCAGGGCCCGGGCAAAAAGGCCAAAGCCATAGTTAAAAATTGCAGATTGAAAAAGAATTGCACCGAGCAACTATTTCGAAGCGGGGTAGGTGGGGTGGGGAGAAACCCCTCTCTCGTGTTAAATTAAAACACTGCTGGATGGTGGGAGTAGTGGAGTTGCGTGTGTTAGGCGTAGCAAAGTCTCTGAGTGTCCAAGGAGGAGAACACACTTAGCTAAAAACTCAAGTTGTAAAATCTAGTTCCCAATTTTGACAGCCTCCAGGTCTCCCTCTTTAAATAAATAATATATATTTCTTAAAAAAAGCAAATGTTTGAAATGACATACTTTGGAGGGGTGGGAGGGGTAGGGGTGGGTGATGAAGGAGGACAGACGAAATATTCTTTCGGTCCTTTAAAAAATAGTTCTATGAAACTCCCGTAGAAAACGAGCTTCTATGAAATTCCCTATAAAGAGGAGAGGTAAAATGACCACTGAAAAGCACAGGATGGGACTGGCTGAAGACCGAAGACGCAGTAAAACTAGCTCTGTCCTCAGGCCGTGGTTGACCAAGTCGAAGACGGGGAAACGTTTACGGTGGGATCCACGGTATCCGCCCATCTTTGGTTGACTCCCTCCTCCGAGTTTTCCAAAACCCCGGCTGAAGGACGAACCGCTAGTTCTGTAAAACTTGACGTCTTCTTTCGAAACGGATCGACGATTCAAGTAAGAGATTAAAAACGGCTTCTCTGAATTAGATATATATATATAGAAAGATAAATACTGGCTTCTCAACCATTAGCCTCACTGAGATGCGTTTTACAGAGAGGGTCTCCCAAATTTGCAACACTCCACCTAAAAATCTGCACCGGAAACCCGTCTACGGGAGAAGAACTTTCTAGAGGAGCAAAAAAACCCGGAAGGGGTTAACTTTGACATGGTTTGGAATCCGAGTCTGGCCTTCTAAGGGCTCCCTTGGAATTTGTCTTGAATGATACCTTTATTTTTTTGTTTCTTAGTTCTTAAATGCTGGACTTGTCGAATTCCCAAGCTGCAGAATTTAAGCGCTTTCAAAGGGCACCATTGGAGAAGGTGGGCGGATGGGGGCTTAAGCGATGGATTGTATGCGAACCAGAGTCAAATCACTGTCCGATCCAAAGGAACGAGAAAGGCGGGTAGGAATTTTTGACCGAGGAAGGAATTTCTTGTAGACTTCGCAGTGTTTTGGGGCGGGGGAAAAGTTGCGGTTCTTGAAGGCCCAAAAACTTTAAAAAAATAAAACACAACAGAAAAACAAACAAACAATTGAACACGTAGGCAAGACATATATCCGCTACTCTCCAAATCTCAGAGGTAGGCCTTTGGTTTTTGGGAGACCACCTGTTTGCCACCGTTTCCAGCCTGGAAGTTTCAGAAAAAAAGTGCAATCAATGACCCTTCCCTCTCTCCCCAATCCCCCCCCAAATAAAACCCACGGGAACCCACACAATCGACTTGGAGACTGACGATGGAAATACCCCACAAGCAGCTGTGTCGCAAAAGAGATGAATGGCTTTTCAACACCACTAAGCTGGGGGGAAAAATTGAAAAAATTCAACTTGACCAAGTTTGTTGGTATCAATAGTCATTGACTTTTTTTCCTGCCTGGTTCTTTTCTTTCACCATCCCAATTGGCTAAAATTCTCACACCAAAACAGCTTTCTATGGATCCAGATTTGCCCTGGGGTCCAAAGTGAAAATTACCCCGTGTCAAGCCTGAGTTTTATTATTTTTTATTATTTTTAAAAAATAAACGGACAAACGTTCTCAAAACCGTTAACTCTGCTGCGATCATTTCACATAAAATTGGGGCCAAAAAATAGCAACAACGCCCAAAAGAATGAGTTCCAAGCCAAAGTTCAAGACAGAAGCGGGGGGGAAAAATGAACACCCCGCCAAGGAAAGCTGTCGATTTTAATATTGCATCGATTCTTACAAATTTGCACAAATTTCAACCAAATGCAATTGATTGTCTTAAGCGGCCTGGACGAAATAACAGCAAAAGCTTTCTTTTTCCTGGGGGGAAAAAAACAGAAGCAAGAACGGCTTAAGTTAAACCCCAAACTTTCCAATTGTCCAAAAAAATAAAAAATAAAAATCATGAAATGTCCAAATATATAATTGGCGGCGGTGGAGGGAGAGAAAAGAGAACGCTGTGACTTTAAAAAACCAAAAACGGAAAGACATTTTCCTGCTTATTGATAAAAACCGTTTCGAAAATCCCAAAAACGTTTCTCTTCGTTAAAAACACCTCTAAGAAAGGAATTTTTTTCTGGATGGTAGAGAAAACCGTCAACGTAAAAATTCTCCGGGTTCCCACAATTGCGCGAAATCATATTTTTTTTCACCTTCCACCCTCCCTAAAATCCCCAGCTGCAAATGAAAACAGCTGGGGGCTGACGGCTAAAAATTCAAAATGTTGCTTTCGAAGGATGCTCTGGGTTTTGCATCTGGATTGCTTGGAATGTGCGTTGAGGGGGCCGGGGCGCCTTCAAACGGCCGACTCACTTTCCACCTCCGGCGCAGCTGGATCTTTTCCGCAAGCGAGTTTGATCACCATCGGTTTCTCCTCCTGCTCGCCGGTGCTCTCGGCTGCGGCAGGTGGGGCCAACTCCTTCTGCTCCTCCTTCGAACTCTCCCCAACCTCTGGGTAAATCACCAAGAAGGCGGCCGTCAGGAAGGCCAGGAAAGAGCCCACAGACGCCACAACCGGAATGACCCGGACGGTGCCCACCGCGTCCACCACTCCTCCCAGGGCGGAAGCGACCAGGATCTGGGAGATGTAGACTTGGCATGACAAGATGGCGCAATCGATGCCGAAACCTCGCTTGGAGTTGCCAGGGCTGTGGTGGATGTACTGCGAAAAAGAGAAAGAAAAACAAAACACAAGTCAAGGTGAAGGAGTTTTGCACTGGTGGCGCAGTGGTGAGAATGTAGCACTGCGGGCTGACTAAGCCAGCTGCCAGCAGTTCGATAGTTTGATTCTGACAGGTTCAAAGTTGTCTAGGCCTTCCAGCCTTCTGAGGTTGATAAAATTGGGACCCAGATTGTTTGTGTACCCCTTGCCCATGTAGTTTTTGTGTATGATTCGACTGTGTGTTGTTTTTTATATATTGGGCTTTCTTTTTTGGACTTTTAATCTAAAACTGTAACCTAGATTTTTAAATATTAGATTTGTTACTATGCATTGTTCTTCACCATTGTTGTGAGCCGCTCCGAGTCTGTGGAGAGGGGCGGCATATAAATCCACTAAATCTAATCTAATCTTATCTACTCTGTATACCACTTAGAGAGGACTGTAAAAGCACTGTGAAGTGGTATATAAGTCTAAGTCTTAGTGGGAAGGAAGGAAGGAAGGAAGGTGGAAGGAAGGAAGGAAGGAAGGAAGGAAGGAGGGAGGAAGGAAGGAGGAAGGAAGGAAGGAAAAAATAACATCTGAAAGAATGGGAGGGAGGGAGGGAGGAGGAAGGAAGGAAGGAGAGAGGGAAGAAAGGAAGGGCCATTGTACAGTGATTAGAATTCAATATTGCAGGCTGACTCTGCTCACTGCCAGAAGTTCGATCCTGACTGGGTCAAGGATGACTTTGTTTTTCCTTGAAGACGTTTTGCTTCTCATCCAAAAAGCTTCATCCAAGAACTGATGAAGCTTCTTGCCTGGGAAGTGAAACTTCCTCAAGAAAAACAAAATCTAGTTGCCTTTTGAAAAGGCACCTTTGGGACAACCATGACCTGGATGACTGAAAATCTCTATGGACCCAACAATTTTAAGACTGAGTTTAAGACTGAGTCTTAAAACCATGAATGTTTTGGTAGGCGGATGCTCTAGGAGACCCCAGGCCATTTGGTGATTAGTGCAGGTGTGTATAACCTTGGCAAATTTAACACCCGTGGAATGCAACTCCCAGAATTCTGGGAGTTGAAGTCCACAAGTTTGAAGGTTGCTAACGTTGGGCATCCCCGATTTAGTGGCATCACAGAAATTAAAAAATGGATTGACTTAATATTGGATTGGGTGGATTGGATGAGTCCAGAGAGGACAGCCACAGGAGAAATTTTGTAGGAGGTCTCCGTAACCATCTCATGCCAAGATAAGGGACCAGTTTCCCTTCCCTAATGGTCTGCGTCCGTCCGTCCATCCATCCATCCATCTATCTATTTATTGGATTTGTATGCCGTCCCTGTCCAGAGACTATATGGTTGGATAAGTGGGGAATCCCCATAACTCTATGAAATGTCCACAGTTCACCCTCCAACCTCTGAAGGTAAAAGAAGCTCTATTGAGTCCCATTGGGATTGGGCGGCATATAAGTCAATTAAATTAAATTGAATTAAATCATTAATTTAACTCAGAAGCACTGCTGTCAAATCCTGGAATATCAAGACGTTCTCATCACTGATCTGACTGGTGTCCTCCAATCCCAAAGGAGGTGCAACCTTAAGACTTTGTGGACTTCAACTCCCAGAATTCCAGTCGGAAGGCCAAATACCTGCTTGATGTCGTGGTACTGTCCCAGGAGCGCATACGGGCAATAGGAGATGCTCATCGAGACGATTCCCATGGTGCTGATCATGATCATGGCGACGTAGACGTTGGGAAAGATCGCCATCACCGCCGTGCCGATGGAGAACCCAAGGGTGCCTAATATGTAGATCACTCGTATGCTCAGGTCATAATTGTCCAAGTATTTCTGGAGTAAAGCTGGGAAACAAAAGTCACAGTTATTATTATTATTATTAGTTATTAGACTTGTATGCCGCCCCTCTCCGTAGACTCGGGGCGGCTTACAGCAATGATAAAAACAATATATAATGACAAATCTAATAGTTAGAATCTAAAATAACAATAATACATTTTACAAAACATTCTGAACTCCTACACATGTGGGCAAGCCAAACCTGTTTTTACTACTCTGCAAAGCTCTTTCACGTCAACCTCTTCCACCGATGCCTCCTGAGAAGAAAGGGTAGATGTGCATAAATTCTCCAACCAACGTTGGCTGGCTGGGGAAGGCTGGGAGCTGAAGCCGTACATCTTAAAAGTTGCTCATTGGTTTAGAGAAAAGATATCCCAAGTTGGCAACTTAAGTTCTGTGGACCTCAACTCTCAAAATTCCACAGCCAGCTCTGCTGCCTGGGGAATTTGGGGAGTTGAGGTCCACAAGTCTTAAAGTGGCCAAGTTTGTGGACCCCTCTGGTTTAGAGCAAGGAGAGATAATCCTCCCAAGATTAAGAGTTGTGTTCACCTCAAAACTGTTGGCAGGAACCACCTTCTCAAAAGTGTGAAATGCCACACCAAGTAGCAGATGACAAAATAGTTGATTAATCTCACATTCTCTTAACTAACTTAAGAGTTACATGATTAGCTCTGCCCTGTCTAAGCCAGGAAACCCCAGAAAATGAGTTCACACACACAGACACCAGCCAGAAAGCTATAAAATGGAAAAATATATTGGTAAAAACTGTTCATAGCATGAAATAGTTAAAAGCGAAAGGGACTTTTTCTCGTGAGAGCTCTTATATAGTCACAAGGCATAGCCAAGTATTCTATAGAGCTATTCACGCTAAAACCTCTTCTCAAATAATCCTGTCTGGTCATAGTTCTGCATGCTCTTGCGTCTATAAGTGGTTCGTCATCATCTCTTGAATCACTGAATAACACCACTTGGGGTACCACACTCTCTGGTTGGCTTTTAGTCTCTAACTCCTCATCATCTCCACTCTCAGACTTGGGTGCCAAGAACACTTGTCTAGAATACCAAAACGCACCCTTCTCTCAATCTTTGAAATCCGTGATCAGCTGAGCAGGACTTGGACCGGCCACAACAGGCTCATTGTGTTTTTTATTCCTTTTCCCATTCTATGGCTTGAAATTTGAGAGTGTAATTCCTCAGGCAAAAACTAAAGCGGGAAGTCTTCAAACATGTCAGCTTCAAAACTTGTGGACTTCAAGTCTCAGAGTTCCTCAGGAATTCTGAGACTTGAAGTCCACAAGTTTTGAAGTGCTGAAGTCCACAATTCTTAATTGTTGCCAAGTTTGGAGACTTCTGGCTTCTCGGACCCATATGTGGTCCACAGGATGAAATTTTGGGTCATGGATCTTTCCTCCATCTTCATGCCCAGAACTATAGGGATTACAATTCTCAACCAACCCAACTTGAGAGCATCAATTTGGAAACAAATGATTAAGGAAGGAGCTTTAGCTTTGAGGAAGGGAACATGTCTTCCATGCTAAATGTCCCGAACTAATTTAAGGTCTTCTCAGGAACATTCGTTGTCTTTCCCATCCCAACGTGGAGATGTTATCCTTCAACACCATCAAAGATCACCATCAAAGGTGACACCAGAGTATGAACAGCGATGGCTAAACTTTTTGTTGCTGTGTGCCGAAAGTCCAATGCCCCACATGCCGACTGCCATGCATGCGCACCCCCATTGCATCACATGTGCACTCTCCCCTTGCATGCATGACCAGTAGCGGGTTGCAGCTGGTTCACCCCAATACGGAGTCCCAGTAGTGAAAATGTAGCTGTGCGTGTAGCTCCAGCTGACTGGCGGGTGGGCACATTGGCATGAAATTTGGCTTTTGCGCATGCACCGGAAGCTAAATCTTGCATGAGGATGCGCGTACAAGTGAGATTTTGGTGATTTTCACTGATTTTTTGCTTTCTGTGCAAATCTCGCTCGCTCGTGCCTCCTCACACAAGATTTACCCCCCGGTGTATGCGCAGAAGCCAAATGCCATGCTGATGTGCCCGCACCAGTCATTTCGAGCATTCCGGTGAAGAGGAACCTCTGCTTGTGCACAACCCCGCAAAAGCGACCCTACGTATGCACACACCATCTCCCTCCCCCCAAATGCACACATGTCTCCGGCATGCGCCCCACCCCTCACGCATGCGCAGCAGACTTGAAAATCAGCTGGCTGGCAGGAGGCGCGCATGCAAGCGGGGTGGAGCTGAGCTGGGGCGGCGGCTCCACCATCAGAGAGGGCACTGCATGCCACCTCTGGCACACGTGCCATAGGCTCGCCACCCCAGGCACAGAACGACTCAAAAAAATAGCGCAAGACCGGAAGGCGCGGCGAGTTAGACCACGGAATCGCTAAGATTCTGACACGACTAAACGGAGACCATCAGGAGGATTCTCTAGTTACTCTCCTGCTTCCTCTTCTCAATTATGCAGCTTCTCACCCAATTTTAATAATAATAATTTCATTTAATAATAATTTATTAGACTTGTATGCCGCCCCTCTCCGAAGACTCGGGGCGGCTCACAACAACAATGGAACAATACAGATTAATTAAAAACTGCAATCCATCGTAATCCCGGATGGTAGCCCAGAGGGTCTCACCTGAACACACAGCAGCTGTAGCAGCATAGATGACCAACCCCCAGCAGCCCATCTGGACGCCGGCGCTGTAGTCCTGCAGTTCGGTAGAATTCGAAGGGGCCTGCCAGGAAAGAAGAGACTTTGGTCAAAGGCTTGCAAGAAACGAAGGAGCGTCGTCCCCACCAACTCACCAGCTCCCTTTTCTTTAAATTAATATTTGTATCACAAATACAAAAAGTATTTCTTAGCTGTGGGGTGCTTAGTTTTCTCTGAGCTTGGTGGGTTATTTAATTTTTTTTTTACCGTTATATTACCCAACTAGGTAATATCAATGCTAGAAGGGAAACTTTTTTGGTTCATGTCCCAAAAGTGTGTGTGTGAGTGTGCTACCATGCGCTCATGTGCCCACATGCGCCCCTCCCCACACCGCCCCTCCCGCGCATACGCACAGGCCTTTCTGAAGCCTGGTAGGCAGTGGGGGCCCAGAGTGCCGCACCCATAGGAACCCACTGATGCAATTTTCGGAGATTTTTTTCCCGGCCTCTCCATGTCGGAAGAAGCCCTCCGGCCCGCCCCCATCTTCATCCGAAGCACAGCTGAGAAGCTTTTCAAGAGATGCCAGAAAACGCCCCCCCCCCTGAAAATTGCACCAGTGGGTTCCTACCCTGTTTCCCCGAAAATAAGACAGCATCTTATATTAATTTTTCCTCCCAAAGAGGTGCTACGTCTTATTTTCAGGGGATGTCTTATTTTTTTTCAATTGAGAATTCACATTTACTGCTGAACAAAAAACCCGAACATTTATTATATACTGTACAGCAGTTGTCATCACAAACCAGCCTAACTAGACAAACTGTGAATCCTATCAAGAATTTCTTATTACCACCGTACCAACAATTATACTTTCTTCAAGTATATGTTATATATGTTACATTCGGGAATGCTGTGAAACGAAACCTCTCCTATGTCTTACTTTCGGGGGTGACTTATTTTGGGGAAAACAGGGTACTAATTATTATTATTATTATTATTTATTGGACTTGTATGCCGCCCCTCTCCGCAGACTCGGGGCGGCATACAATGCAGCATTCTGGACCACACCAGTATGAACCCACCACTACTGATAGGTGAAAAAAATACCCAAACGGACAAACCGGAAGTTTATTTTTCTGAACTTCCGGTTTATCTGTTGGGGGATTTTTATTTTTTCTTTTGTCTCCGGGGCTTCAGGGAAGCTTCTCTGAAGTGCCCGGAGGATGAAACGGCCTTTCCCGAGACCGAAAATCAGCTGGCACGCTGGACCTGGAACATGGAAAAGTATCGTGTACCCTCCAATATGGCTCCTCGTGCCACCTGTGGCCTGCATGTCAGAGGTTTGCCATCACGGTCTTGGATGTTACTCTCCACTCATCACGAAAAACTAGACAATAGAATGGTACACAAGACTGACTAACCTATGTACAATGTTGTGTTACTGTTATAAGAATCCCACCGGGTCTCATTCTCCTTGTAGGGAGGTACCCAACATGAATGAGCATAGAAGACTCTGTTAATGGGATCCTCCTCTTTCTTTCTCTAAGTGTGTGTGTGTGTGTTGTTTGTGGTTGTGCAAACATTCCTTTTCTGCTCATCAGCTCCTGGAGACACCGCTGCTGTTCTCACCTTGGGATCACCATGGAAGATGACCTGGCCCATGAAGTCGGTGTAGAAGACGGCTTCGGCGATGATGGAAAACCAGGTCAAAAGGTGACAGACGCAAAGGCGCATCAGCTCTTTGGGCATCTTCAGCATGGACAACCACAAGAGCCTCACGGTGGTCTCCGTTTCGCCTTCCTCGCTCTCCGTGTCTCCGCTGGAGTTGGTCGCCCCGCTCGGATTCCGGTGCCGGTATCTCTGCCGTTGCTTCTTCTGCATGTCGTAGATGTTGTTCATGCTCCGAGAGGACTTGATCAAGACCACGGCGTTGGCGCGCCGGAAACGGTAGTGGTGGGACCCAATCTTCCCGTAGTAGGAGAAGGTGTTCGAAGGCTGGCGGTAGAACATGTGTCGCCGCCGGCGCATGGAGCTTGAGGTGCATGACTGCTTCATGCCCACCCTGACGTGCCCGTTCAGGAGATCTTTTGGTAGGGAGCCATTCCCATTGGGGACTTTGGCCTCGTTCAAGTGATTCTCAAGTAACATCTCCTCCTCCTTCTCATTCTCCCTGAGGAAAGCGGACAAGCGGTTGAATTTGGATTTCATGAGTTCTTGGCTGGTGCTGTGCGGCGTCGCCGGGTAGGACGAATCCTGGAAGATGGAAGGCTCAATCTCGTGAAGGAAGAGCAGCTCCGACTCCATGTCGAGGGTGGCATCCGGCATGTGCAGGACTGAATCGCTCTTGCTTCGGACAATGTCCACCTCCAGGAACTCCATGTTGAGGTCCTGTTCGGACTGGACCTCGTCCGGGAAGAGGGAGTTCCCGTACGGCTCCTCCTCGTTGATGACGTTGAGCCGGTTGAGGGGAGGGAGGCTGCCGCTTAGCTTCACGCTGGAGAGGGTTTCGGCTTCGTCGTCGATCCGGTCCTGCTGCGGGTTGTATTGCTCTTCTTCGATGCTACATAGGTGGAGGACAACGGAAACGGAGAAGATAAGGGCGGCAAAGCAGAAGAGGACTTGCTCCTGGGATATGAAGAAGCTGCCCAAGATGGTGCTCATCCAGTCGAGGCCGCCCAGCATGTAGCCAATGGCTCCTCCCAGGCCTACGGAGGAAGAGAAGGACAAGGGTACAAAATGGCCGCTCTATGAAAGATGGGAAGAACCGGCACAGGTGGAAATAAGCTCCTCCCACTCAAAGAGTGGAGGATTGTGGGGGGAAAGAAGGGGGGGGAAAAGTTCCTTGAGGAACATCAAAGGATTTTCACCTGGACTTTCTTTGTGTTCCAGTGTTTTGGATCTGAACATTATAAGCAGAATTATTTGTAGGTCAGGGTTGAAATGCGCTGCGGAGAGGGGCGGCATACAAATCCAATAAATAAAATAAATAAATAAATAAATAAATAAAATAAAAATAAATGATAAATAAGTAAAGGTCCAGAACTGGCAGGAACCTGACTGCCTACACGGAGCACCAACTCATCTCCCCAACACTAGGCTGCACTTGAATACAGTGGTACCTCTACCTAAGAACGCCTCTACTTACAAACTTTTCTAGATAAGAACCGGGTGTTCAAGATTTTTTTGCCTCTTCTCAAACCTGAGCCTCCGAAACTATAACCGGAAAAGGCAGGGAGAAGCCACCGTGGGGCCTTTCTAGGAATCTCCTGGGAGGAAACAGGGCCGGAAAAGGTGGGGAGAAGCCTCCCCGGGGCCTCTCTAGGAATCTCCTGGGAGGAAACAGGACCTCCACCCTCCCTGTGGTTTCCCCAATTGCACACGTTATTTGCTTTTACATTGATTCCTATGGGGAAAATTCAATTCAATTCAATTCAATTTACAGTGATCCCCCGCTCGTTGCGAGGGTTCCGTTCCAGGACCCCCCGCAATGAGCGGGTTTTCGCGAAGTAGCGCTGCGGAAGTAAAAACACCATCTGCGCATGTGCAGATGGTGTTTTTACTTCCGCAGCGCTAGCGAGGAGCCGAAGATTGGGGGCGGCGCGGGTGTTTTAAAACGTCCCCGCCGACATGGGGGGCTCGCTAGCACCCCCCTAACCCGGGTTGGGGGTTCAGGGGGGTGCTAGCGAGCCCCCCATGTCGGCGGGGACGTTTTAAAACACCCGCGCGACTTTCCAATGAGTCCCGAAGACAACGCGTTTGTCTTCGGGATTCATTGGAAAGTCGCGCGGGTGTTTTAAAACGTCCCCGCCGGCATGGGGGGCTTCCTAGCAGCCCCCCAAACCCAGGTTGGGGGCCCGGGGGGTGCTGGCAAGCCCCCCATGCCGGTGGCGACGTTTTAAAACAGCCGCGCTGCCCCCAATCTTCGGCTCCTCGCTAGCGGGCAGGCAGGCGGCTCCTCGCTAGCGGGCAGGCAGGCGAGAGCTAGCGCCAGCGAACGGCTTGTCCGCGCTCGCTCTGGCCGCTTTCGAGCTGAGTCCTGAAGCGAATTCGCTTCAGGACTCAGCTCCAAAGCGGCGAGAATGAACGGTGTGGGCGGGCGAAGGGCGGGCGGCAGCGAGGAGTTTGCGTGGGCGGTGGGGAAACTCCTTGCTGATGCCCGCTGCTCGCCCTCCCGCCAGCAAGAGGGGGAAGACCCAGGGAAGCCGCCCAGCAGCTGATCTGCCGGGCACCATCTACGCATGCGTGCCCATAGAAAAAAGGGCACGCATGCGCAGATGGTGTTTTGACTTCCGGGTTGAAAAATCGCGAATTACCCTGTTTGCAATGGTCGGGGACGCAATAACCGGGGGATCACTGTATTAGATTTGTATGCCCCCCCTCTCCGAAGACTCCGAAGGCTTCTTCTTACCAACTTTTCTACTTAAGAACGAATTAAGTTTGTAAGTAGAGGTACCACTGTACATTCTACCACTGTCCTACAAAACCCCCCCGATGAACATCCAGAGGCTGGGTTTAGGAGCAACACAACTCCTTAGATTAGAGCAGTGTTTCCTAACCTTGGCAAATTGAAGATATCTGGACTACAACTCCCAGAATTCCCCAGCCAGCGAATGCTCAAAGAACACATCCTAGATCTGAAGGAATGAAATATTATCATTGAATACTTTGTTCTATACAAAGATGAATGTTTACAACATGGCATCGGACCAGAATATCTCCAGGATCGCCTTCTGTCACATGAATCCCAGTGACCAGTTAGGTCCCACAGAGTTTGGCCTTCTCCGGGTTCCGTCGACTAAACAATGTCGTCTGGCGGGACCCAGGGGAAGAGCCTTCTCTGTGGTGGCCCCGACCCTCTGGAACCAGCTCCCCCAGAGATTAGGATTGCCCCCACCCTCCTTGCCTTTCGTAAGCTCCTTAAAACCCACCTCTGCCGTCAGGCATGGGGGAACTGAGACATCTTCCCCAGGCCTATATAGTTTATGTAGGGGATGTTGTGTGTATGTTTTTTAAATTATGGGTTTTTAGTTTTTTAAATATTAGATTTGTATTGTACATTGTTTTCTATTACTGCTGTGAGCCGCCCCGAGTCTACGGAGAGGGGCAGCATACAAATTTAATTAATAATAATAATAATAATAATAATAATAATAATAATAATAATAATAATGTGGAATTGATTGTCAATCAGTATTGCTTCCTAAGTGGACAGTTTGATTTCACAGAAGTTTGATTTACTTGGAGTTATATTGTGTTGTTTAAGTGTTCCCTTTACAGTGTTCCCTCGATTTTCGTGGGGGATGCGTTCCGAGACCGCCCGCGAAAGTCGAATTTCCGCGAAGTAGACATGCGGAAGTAAATACACTATTTTTGGCTATGAACAGTATCACAAGCCTTAACCCTTAACCCTTTAAACCCCTAAACTGCAATTTCTCATTCCCTTAGCAACCATTTAGATTATTACTCACCATGTTTATTTATTAAAGTTTATTAAAAAAAATTTTTATTAAAGGCGGACGAAAGTTTGGCGATGACATATGACGTCATCGGGCGGGAAAAACCATGGTATAGGAAAAAAAACCAGCAAAGTATTTTTTAATTAATATTTTTGAAAAACCGTGGTATAGCCGTTTCGCAAAGTTCGAACCGACGAAAATTGAGGGACCACTGTGTTTTTTTTTGAGCAGTGTATATTATATTAAACCAAAAAGAAAGGAGAAAAAAAATGCAGTTATGCTTCCTGTCTTTGGCTTGGAATGATTGCAGAGGGAACCATGTTATTTCTCCCCCCCCCCAAAAGCTTTCACAACAAAGCCATTAACCACGTTTTTTCTGAGCCTATAAAACTGCAAGGTTAGCAGGGGGGAATAACGTAAACATCGTACCGGCTGAAAAAGCATGGATATTCAGGGCCATATCCTGCTCTTCGCTGTCCACCACGTCCAGCAAATAGGCGCGGATGGGCCCCTCGGTCGCGTCAGCGCAGAAGTCCAGCACCACCACGCCGACCACGGTGAGGACAATGCCGATGGGTTGCTTGTCTGGGACATCTCCGATCGCAAGGCCTGGAGAACAAGAAAAAGAAGAAGGGGACGGTTTGTGCGAGAGAAATTCCAGGATCGGGAAACGATTTGAAGGGGGAAAAGGCGGAAGGAAGAAAGGAAGTTTGTTTGTTTGTTTGTTTGTTTGTTTATTTATTTATTTATTAGATTTGTACGCTGCCCCTTTCCGTAGACTCGGGGCGGCTCACAACACAATAAAAACAGTTTATAACAAATCTAATAATTTACAATATAAAATATTAAGAAAACCCATTATTAAACAGACATACACACAAGCATACCATACATAAATTGTATAGGCCCGGGGGAGATATCTCAGTTCCCCCATGCCTGACGACAAAGGTGGGTTTTAAGGAGTTTGCGAAAGGCGAGGAAGGTAGGGGCAGTTCTAATCTCTGGGGGGAGCTGGTTCCAGAGAGTTGGGGCAACCACAGAGAAGGCTCTTCCCCTGGGGCCCGCCAACCGACATTGTTTAGTTGACGGGACCCGGAGAAGGCCCACTCTGTGGGACCTAATCGGTCGCTGGGATTTGTGCGGCAGAAGGCGGTCTCGGAGATATTCTGGTCCGATGCCATGAAGGGCTTTAAAGGTCATAACCAACACTTTGGATTGTGACCGTAAATTGATCGGCAACCAATGCAGACTGCGGAGTGTTGGTGTAACATGGGCATACCTAGGGAAGCCCATGATTGCTCTCGCAGCGGCATGCTGCATGATCTAAAGTTTCCGAACACTTTTCAAAGGTAGCCCCATGTAGAGAGCATTACAGTAGTCGAACCTCAAGTGTTCTGTGCACAGCCCTTGGAGCGAAACCCCTGACTCAAAACTCTTTTATTTTTATGAATAAATCAAACTCTTTATTGATATAAGCCCAGATAATAAAAGCAGGTTTTAAAAGACTCAGAAAAGGAAGGATTTTCTTTTTGGGTAGCATGGCTCCTCCAAGGAATCCTGGGAGCTAAAGTCCATATGGGTGTCTGAGGAATTCCACAAGTTGAACCCCACATGGCTGTCTGAGGAATTCCCAGTGGACTTCAACTCCCAGAATTCCTCAGGCAGCCATGCTCAATTGCGGCTGTAAGTCAAGGGTCCACCTGCAGTTGGTCTTGGGAATGCAACCTTTGCATGTACCCAATGCGTTTCCCTTTTTAAAAGGCTTTGAGAAAAAACGAGAAATTAGGAGCTCCAACCAGGGGGTGGGTTCTACTTGCCTTTCGGCTACCGGTGCGCATAGCAACATTATGCACATCCTGCCACGCAATTCTACTTCTGTGCATGTGCAGGAGGACATTTCAAGCCGAAACACAGGTGAGAAGCCATCCAAACCAGGAAAATGCACCATTTAAAAAAATAATAATAATAATGGCAGCGCGCATGAACCGGGAAAGAGAGCACCGGGGATTGCACGCCTAAATTGTGTCATTAGCGGGGCGCTACCTGAGTGCCTGGACCAGTAGGAACACGCCCCTGGCTCCAACCTGACACAAACCCACCAAGGTGACACCGAAGGGGTATTGAACGGGTTATATTGATATTGATAAAATTGAATGGGTCCAAAGACGGGTTTCAAGAATGGTGGAACGTCTTAAGCATAAAACGTATCAGGAAAGACTTCTGTATAGTCTGGAGGACAGAAGGGAAAGGGGGGGACATGTCTGCATTGGTTGCTGATCAATTTCCGGTCACAATTCAAAGTGTTGGTCTTGACCTATAAAGCCCTTCATGGCATCGGACCAGAATATCTCCGGGACCGCCTTCTGCCGCACGAATCCCAGCGACCGATTAGGTCCCACAGAGTTGGCCTTCTCTGGGTCCCGTCGACTAAACAATGTCGTTTGGCGGGTCCCAGGGGAAGAGCCTTCTCTGTGGCAGCCCCGACCCTCTGGAACCAGCTCCCCCCTGAGATTAGAACTGCCCCCGCCCTCCTGGCCTTCCGCAAACTCCTTAAAACCCACCTCTGCCGTCAGGCATGGGGGAACTGAAATATCTTCCCCAGGCCTATACTGTTTATGTATGATATGTTGTGTGCATGTTTTTTTTAAATTATCGGTTTTTAGCTTTCTAATTATTGAATTTGTATTATACATTGTTTTCGGTTACTGTTGTGAGCCGCCCCGAGTCTGCGGAGAGGTGGCGGCATACAAATTTAAGAAATAAATAAATAAATAAATGATCAAAACATTTAAATATGTGAAATGATTAAATAAGGTTCAGGAGGGAAGTGTTTTTTAATAGGAAAGTGAAGACAAGAACCAGGGGGCACAATCTGAGGTTAGTTGGGGGAAAGATCAGAAGCAACATGAGAAAATAATACTTTACTGAAAGAGTAGTAGATGCTTGGAACAAACTTCCAGCAGACATAGTTAGTAAATCCACAGGAACTGAATTTAAACATGCCTGGGATAAATACAGATCCGTCCTAAAATAAAATACAGGAAATAGTACAAGGGCAGACTAGATGGACCAGGAGGTCTTTTTCTGCCGCCAATATGTTTCTAAGGGGTGCGAGTCACCTCACTCCGAATGAAATATTGCCGTGGAACCAATTCCCAGGCAAAGTTCCCAAAGATAGTAAATTCCCAGCTTCAATTGTTTCCTCAGTGTTTTTTTTTCCTTGTCGAGAGGGATAAAGGAAAAAAAACAACCTATCCTCCGTTTAAACGCCTGATAAACAATTATAATCTTTTTTTGTCCTTTTTCCACGCTTGGAGAACAGGGAAAGGGGGAAAAACAACAACAACACAACAACCACAAAATGATTTGGTTTCCCCCCCCTTTTTTTGGTGGGGGGAAGGTTGTCTCTCTCTTTTTCAAATAACGCTGGAAACAGGATGTCTTTGCCAGATATGCATTAAAGGGAAATCAGAAAACAACAGGAACCGTTTCCCTGTGAAAAGGTTCCCGGAGGGTTCCCATGCCCGGAGCTGCCTCATTCATAGCCGGCTTCTGCCGATATATTGTGTTACAACACAATTATATTGATGGGAAGGTGTGCTTGCGAACATAGTGCGTTTGTCCTTGAGGTAAACACTGGCAGGAAAACAGGGCCTCCGTAATCATGGTTGGCACATCGTGGGCAGCTACGGAGCTACAGTGATCCCTCGTTTTTCGCGGGGGATGCGTTCTAAGACCACCCGCAAAAAATGAATTTCCATGATTTTTATGTATTTAACGAATATTTGGACTTTTAAAACCCACCCTTTGCATTAAACAGCCATTCTATAATGTTTCTCAGCTGGAACTACAATAGTCCCCTGTCCTATTGCTCTTCTATATCTCCTATTCAATTCAATTCAATTCAATTTATTAGATTTGTATGCCGCCCCTCTCCGAAGACTCGGGGCGGCTCACAACAATACCTTTCTCCTATTCCTATATCTCTTCTTCTATTCTTTCATTGATATGTTCTATTACTATACCTTCTTTTCTATTCTTTCTTAGATACATTTTACTATGAGTATCTCCTCTATAACCTTCATCATGTATTTTACTATGTGTATACCCACTAAAACAACTCATTGTGTATTGGACAAAATAAATAAATAAATAAATAATATCCTACCACTTTCTTTAATATGTACAGTAGTACTGTAGAAGAATTTTATGATTTTTTAATGGATTTAAAATTTTCAATGGATTTAATGGATTTAAGCCCCCTTTGAAAACCCGTGAAGTAGTGAATCTGCAAAAGTAGCAGTGGTGGGCTGCACCCAGTATGGGACCACACGGTAATGTGGTAGTAAAATTCAGGACGCGTGAGATTCAGCTTCTGCGCACGTTTCGGCCGACCAGGAAGGACGTCTTTGTGATGTCAAAGCTCTGCCCATGGAATTCCCTATTGGGATTCCCCACCTCCGTTTCAGCCTCCAGATCGGCCGAAAACGCCGCCGCCTGTAAAAATGGCGCTCCGCCGGGCGCTGCTGCCCGGCTGTAACCTTCTGAAACAGCCGGGCGCTTCTTGGCGGCCTCCGGAACCCAAACCCAAACTTTTGCCAAACTTCCAGGTTCGGCGTTCGGGAGAACGCTGAGAAGCCCCCCGGCTGTTTCCGAAGGTGACAGGCGGGCGGCGGCACTTTTCGGCGGCCTCCCGAACACAAACCCAAAAAGTTCAGCAAAAGTTCGGGTTCGGGAGAACGCCGAGACGCCCCCCGGCTGTTTTAAAAGGTGACAGCTGGGCGGCGGCGCCCAGCGGAGCGCCATTTTGCGATCTGTGGTGGGTTCGTAAGTCGAAAAAAGTTCGTAAGAAGAGGCAAAAAATTTCAGAACCCCGGGTTCGTATCTCAAAATGTTTGTATCATGAGGGGTTCGTATCACGAGGTACCACTGTATTTTACCAATTTATATAAAACAGATTTCTACAGGTACATGCAATTATTAAAGTATAAATTAATACATGTAGTTCTCGACTTACAACAGTTCATTTAGTGAATGTTGGCAGTTACAATGGCAGTGAAAGAAATGACTTACGGCCATTTCCCAACTTTATGACCATTGAGCATCCCCATGGTTCTAAGTTAAGGACTCCCCCCTAAGCCAGTTCCAAATCCACCCAGCACATTTTTGGGGGGCAGGGGTGAAACGCTCCTGGTTTGTTTGGAGAGCCGGTTGCGAAGGGAGCGCGAGGCTCCACCCACCCATCCAGACGCCGCCATTTGCATTATTTTACCTTCCGCACTTGTGCAAAGCGTTCTGCGCATGCCCAGAGGGTAAAAGAACCCAAATAGCAGCATTTGGGCAGGTGGGTGGAGCCTCAGACTCCCTTCACGACTGGCTCTGTAACAATCAATAGGCATTGAGCGAACCGGGAGCATTTCCAGGCGGGGGTTCCACTTACCGGCCGCTACTGATATACACTCTCTAGTACTGTTGCGTATGCGCCCGTCAGCGTGAGATTAGGCTTCTGCAGAAGCAAGCGAAATGTCACGCGAGGATGCTCATGCGATTTTGGGCGACTTCTTTGCTTCCGCGCATGTGCAGAAAAACGCTGAAAATTGGCAAAATCTCACTCGCGAGAGCATCCTCCTGCAAGATTTGCGCGCATGGGGGACACGGAGATGCCTGTGGATCACCATTTCCTCTACCGGAGCCCCGATCCCAGCCATACCGGCTGCAAAACCTCAACACACATTAAGCAGAGTTGCTTAGGTAATGTGGGTGAGCCAGACAATGACTCAGACTTAGCATCAATGTATATACAACAATATTATTATTTACAAATATACAGAAACACAATAATAACTCTAATAGTTTACAATAGTTTACAAACCACAGAGAGGAAGAATAATATAAAATAATGTAAAATATATATTGTATTATTGTTACTGTATTTGTTGTTGTTGTGAGTCTTAGGAGAGGGCGGCATACAAATCTAATTAATAATAATAATAATAATAATAATAATAATAATAATAATAATGTGTATGTTTCCGACTTCAGACTGACCGAATTCTGAAGCATAACACACCAGACATTGTGATTGTGGAGAAAAAGAAAGTATGGATCATCGACAACGCAATCCCAGGGGACAGCAGAATTGAGGAGAAGCAGCTAGAGAAATTAGTGAAATACGAAGATCTAAAAATCGAGCTGCAACGACTCTGGCATAAGCCAGTGAAAGTGGTCCCAGTGGTACTTGGAACGCTGGGCGCAGTGCCAAAGGATCTCAGTGGATATTTGAAAACCATTGGAATTGACAAAATCTCCATCTGTCAATTGCAAAAGGCCGCTTTACTGGGATCGGCAAACATAATTCGCCGCTACATCACGCAGTCCTAGGTGCTTGGGAAGCGCCCGACTGGTGATGAAATACGAAATCCAGCATAGTGATCTTGTTTGCTGTGTTGTACTGACATAATAATAATAATAATAATAATAATAATAATAATAATAATAATAATAATAATAAAGCTCACAAGCAAAGATATCTCTAGCAAAGTAACTTCCCACAAAGAGAGTGGTGTTGGTGTCTCTTAAGACCAACCAGTAATATTTTCTTAAAGATACAGTCTTTATATTTTACAGACTAACATTGTTAGTTTACTGTATGGCAACATCCAAGTAGGTTACATATTATGTACTAACACAACCCATTTCACCCCTCTTTTTTGGGGAGATTTAAGTCCCCTTCCTTCCCAGCCATCGAGGGAGGGTCTCACTGCCCTAAAAGGGGCTTACTCCGAAGCCAATAGGGCAAGACTTACCAATAACGGATCCGTTTAAGAAAAGGGCGACGCCAATGAGGACCCCGATGCAAAGGGCGAGGATAAACGGCCGTCGGCGGCCCCAGCTGAGGGTGCAGCGGTCACTGGCCGAACCAATTAAAGGGGTAAAGATCAGGCCCAGGATTGGACTAAGGAACCAGGTGAGGCTGTAGTACTGTTCAGGAAGACCTGAAAAAAAGAGAAACCAGGAATGTGAGTTAGTTCGCGGGGAGGACTGGCGGGAGGAACAATTGGAAGAGAAGGAGCCAGGAGACCGTGGCTGTGTACACAAAGGAAAGGGATGCTTTTGGGGTGTGAAGCCATAATGTAGCACACCAAAAAAACAACTCCTGACCAGTAAACTCTGGCCATATACGTCCGTCCATCCCCCGCTTTGGTGTGTTTTGGGGCAATGAGTACTGGAGACCTCACCTACAAAAATATATTGATAAAATTGAACAGGTCCAATGATGGGCTACAAAAGTGGTGGAAGGTCTTAAGCATAAAACGTATCAGGAAAGACTTCATGAACTCAATCTGTATAGTCTGGAGGACAGAAGGAAAAGGGGGGACATGATCGAAACATTTAAATATGTTAAAGGGTTAAATAAAGTTCAGGAGGGAAGTGTTTTTAATAGGAAAGTGAACACAAGAACAAGGGGGCACAATCTGAAGTTAGTTGGGGGAAAGATCAAAAGCAACATGAGAAAATATTATTTTACTGAAAGAGTAGTAGATCCTTGGAACAAACTTCCAGCAGACGTGGTTGGTAAATCCACAGTAACTGAATTTAAACATGCCTGGGATAAACATATATCCATCCTAAGATAAAATACAGGAAATAGTATAAGGGCAGACTCGATGGACAATGAGGTCTTTTTCTGCTGTCAATCTTCTATGTTTCTGTTTCTATATACAGTGGTACCTCGAGATACGAGTTTAATTCGTTCCGGACCTGGGCTCTTAAGTCGAGCAGCTCTTATCTCGAACGACTTTTCCCCATAGGAATTAATGTAAATAATTTTAATTGGTTCCAGCCCTCAAAAAACTCACAAAGTTAGTCTAAATTATGCAGAAAGACATGTTTTTAATGAAGAAATGTACATGTACATATAAATGAATAATGAAGTTTCTTTCACTTAACTTGTAAACTTTCTTAAACTTTTAAATTTACATATGTTCAACTTCTCTGCCACCCAATCCTGTAGGACAGAGGTCCCCAACCCTTTTTGCACCAGGGACCGGCTTTAAGCGATCAAGAGAGGAATGGGTGAATGAATGGACGGAGGGTGGGAAGGAAGGAAGGAAAGAGGGAAGGGACAGGAACAGAGGAAGGAAGCAAGGAAACTTATGAAAGGGGAGAGTAAGAGAGGAATGAGTGAAGGGAGGGAGGGAGGGAAGAAGGTGGGAAGGAGAAAGAAAAGAAGAAATAGAGGAAGGGAAGGTAAAAGAGAGAAAGAAAAAGAGCAAGAAAGAAAGAAAGAAAGAAAGAAAGAAAGAAAGGGGGAAGGGACAGGAACAGAGGAAGGAAGCAAGGAAACTTATGAAAGGGGAGAGTAAGAGAGGAATGAGTGAAGGGAGGGAGGGAGGGAAGAAGGTGGGAAGGAGAAAGAAAAGAAGAAATAAAGGAAGGGAAGGTAAAAGAGAGAAAGAAAAAGAGCAAGAAAGAAAGCTGCAAGCACCCCCCCGAGCCCCCCAGGCCGGCTGCAACCTTTTAAAACACGTGCGCCGCTTCGCAGCTGTCTCCTGAAGCCGAACGCGCAAGTTAGCGTTTGGCTTCAGGAGACAGCTCCTTGGCGCTTGTATCTCGAATTTGGGCTTGTAAGTAGAACAAAAATATCTCTCCCCTCCCAGCTCTTATCTCGAGTTGCTCTTAAGTAGAGCAGCTCTTATGTCGGGGTTCCACTGTACAGTACATGTAAATTTTAGACAGCAATGCTAACATGTAGCCACTAGATGGGGCCAGCTGCAGAGTAACCATTCTAAAGCTTTTTTAAAAGTCACAACACAAACCAACAACAGGCCACCTTGTTTGAGAAGTCCCAATGAGCCATCAGACACCCCGAGTCAGTTTTGAAAATGAATACAATAGGACAGAATATAATAGAATGCAGAACAGATGCAGAATAGAATAATAAAATATAGAATAGAATGCAGGATAGAATAGGATAGGATAGAATGCAAAATAGAATAATAAAAAATAGAACAGAAAAGAATAGAATGCAAAATAGAATATTAAAATATATAATGCAGAATAGGATAGAATATAATTCTTTATTGCATTATTGGATAATTTGTCTCTGGTGCAGAAGCTCTCAGTATGAATACGAGGAACAAGTAATAAATCATGATCACAGGTCATCGTAAAATACATTAATCATAAATCATAACCGTCATAGTCCTAGGATACTAACTAAGCAGTCAACATAAAGCATACTGGGATACAAAATAAAACAACTAATATAAACCATAATAAATAATATGTTGTTTGTAAGATACAAACAACAAAGGAATAGACATAAGAAGGAAGCAGGAAAGATGAAAAGAATATTAATAGAGCTTTGACAGGAACAACTTAGAAGTAACAACTTCTGTTTTCCAGCAAATCACCCATTGTCGGGTTGTGGCCAGGAGGGTAAGGTCTCTCTATACAGGTAGTCCTCAGCTTATGACCACAATTGAGGTTGCCATTTCTGTTAAGTAAGGCAGTTGTTAGGTTGAGTTCTGCCTCATTTTACAAGCTTCCTTGCCACTGTTGTTAAGAGAATCGCTACTATTAGTAACCTGATTAAGGGAATCGGGCTTCCCCCATATATTTGACGTGGCCTGTCAGAAGGTTGCAAAAGGAGATAATTTCCTGACGCTGGGAGACTACAACCACCATCCATTCATTCATTTAATTATTTGCCCAGCATCCCGATTTTATTCATGTGATCCTGGGGATGCTTCAAATAATTAATAATAATAATAATAATAATAATAATAATAATAATAATAATAATAATTTATTAGATCTGTATGCCGCCCCTCTCCGAGGACTCGGGGTGGCTCACAACAACAATAACAATACAATACAAATCTAATATTAAGAAAACAAGTTAAAACCCATTATTACTAAAAAACCAGTCAATGCTACCCAATCACACCACTCTCAAATGCTACAAGTCAGAAGACTTTTTAATTATTAGATTTGCCATTATGTATTGTTTTTATCACTGTTGTGAGCCGCCCCGAGTCTACAGAGAGGGGCGGCATACAAATCTAATAAATAATAATAATAATAATAATTAGCCCCCCCATGCCTGGTGACATAAATGAGTCTTCAACATCTTGTGGAAGGCAAGGAGGGTGGAGGCAGTTCGAATCTCCATGGGGAGTTGATTCCAGAGGGCCGGGGCCGCCACAGAGAAGGCTCTTCCCCTAGGTCCCGCCAGACGACATTGCTAAGTCAACGGGACCTGGAGAAGGCCAACTCTGTGGGACCTAATCGGCCGCTGGGATTCGTGCAGCAGAAGACAGTCCTGTAGGTATTTTGGTCCGATGCCATGTAGGGCTTTATAGGTCATTACCAAAACTTTGCATTGTGTCCGGAAACTAATCGGCAACCAATGCAAGCCGCCGAGTGTTGACAAGACATGGGTGTATCTAGGAAGGCCCATTATTGCTCACGAGGCCGCATTCTGCACGATCTGATGTTTCCGAACACTCTTCAAAGGTAGCCCCATGAAGAGAGCGTTGCAGTAGTCAAACCTCGGGCTGATTAAGGGGCGTACATAAGTGCACTAGTGTGCCTTTCGTCCCCTGTCCAATTGTCTTTCCTTTATCTCATATATCATATATATTTTCTTCCTTTCATATTTCTCCTCCTCTATTTTCACTTTTATCCTTATATATATTACTTCATGTCTATTTTCTTCCTATGTATTTGTGTATTGGACAAATGAATAAATAAATAAATAAAATAAAATACCGTAATAAATGAGTGGTAAAGGGTCAAAACTGTGAAAAACCGTTGTAATTCGCTTTCTTTCAGACCCGTTGTAACTTTGAATAGTCACTAAATGAATGGTTGTTGATTTCATGGCTTGGTTTACAAGAGAATAAGCTGGAAGGGACCTTGGAGGTCTTCTGTTCAAGCAGGATAACCTGTATCAGTGATGGCCAGCTCAACCTAACAACTGCTTTTACTTAACAGAAATGGCAACCTCAATTGTGGTCTTCTCTGCAATTTTTCTAGAGCCTCAACATCCTTCTTGCATCATGGAGACCAAAACTGAATGCAGAATTCCAAGTATGGCCTTATGAAGTGGTATTAACGCTTCATATGATCTTGATTCTATCCCTCTGTTAATGCAGCCTAGAACTTTGAAACTCTGGAGAAGGTGCAGAAAAGAGCAACCAAAATGATCAGGGGTCTAGAAACCAAGACTTAGGAAGAGAGACTGCGGGAACTGGGCATGGGTAGACTAGAGAAAAGGAGGGCCAGAGCGGACATGATAGCAGTCTACAGGTATACGAGGGGTTGCCACAGAGAGGAGGGGATCACTTTATTCTCCAGGGCACCGGAGGGCCGGACGAGGAACAATGGCTGGAAGCTGACCAAGGAGAGATTCAACCTGGAAATAAGGAAGAACTTCCTGACGGTCAGAACGATCAACCAGTGGAACAACCTACCAGTGGACGTTGTGAACTCCAATACTCTGGACATTTTCAAGAGGAGATTGGACTGCCATTTGGCTGGGATGCTATAGGGTTCTTGCTTAGGCAGGGGGTTGGACTTGATGACCCGCATGGTCCCTTCCAACTCTAACAATAAATAAATAAAATAAACAATAAAAAACTGTGTTGACTTTTCTAGCAGCTGCTGCACTCGGCTGGCTCATATTTAAGTGGTTGTCCACTAGGACTCCAAGATCCCTCTCACAGTTAGTACTGTTGAGCAATGCACCACATATACTGTACCTGGGCATTTCTTGACCTCTAACTTAGGTTTGCACAGATAAGGCATAAAGGAGGAGCTTTTTCAACTATGTGATCGTTGAGTCTTGCTCAACTATGGGCAAAGGCCAAAAGGGGCCAACACCCTGTTATTGGAGAGTTCACAAAGGGATCCTCACCTCACTACTTGAGCCCTTAGGTTGTGTTGTGAAACTACATTGGGAGAAGCCTGGGAGTGGTTTTCATGAAAAGAAGGACTAGGGGTGACACAATAGTAGGGTTCTCAATACCTGAGGAGTCGCCATAAAAAGAAGAGGGGTCTAAATGTATTCTCCAAAGCCCCCGAGGGCGAGACAAAGAGCCATGGATGGAGAGGAGGGGATCACTTTATTCTCCAGGGCACCGGAGGGCCGGACAAGGAACAACGTCTGGAAGCTGACCAAGGAGAGATTCAACCTGGAAATAAGGAAGAACTTCCTGACGGTTAACCAGTGGAAAAACCTACCAGCGGACGTTGTGAACTCCAATACTCTGGACATTTTTAAGAGGAAATTGGACTGCCATTTGGCTGAGATGCTATAGGGTTCCTGCTTAGGCAGGGGGTTGGACTTGATGACCCGCATGGTCCCTTACAACTCTAACAATAAATAAATAAATAAATGAATGAATGAATGAATGAATGAATGAATAAATAAATAAATAAATAAATAAATAAGTGTTCAAAGCAGTGGAAACTGCAGTTTAATGTTTCCAAATGTAAAATAATGCACTTGGGGAATCCTCAATCTGAGTATTGTATTGGCAGTTCTGTGTTAGCAAAAACTTCAGAAGAGAAGGATTTAGGGGTAGTGATTTCTGACAGTGCAGTCAGGCGGTAGGGAAAGCAAGTAGGATGCTTGGCTGCATAGCTAGAGGTATAACAAGCAGGAAGAGGGAGATTATGATCCTGCTATATAGAGTGCTGGTGAGACCACATTTGGAATACTGTGTTCAGTTCTGGAGACCTCACCTACAAAAAGATATTGACAAAATTGAACGGGTCCAAAGACGGGCTACAAGAATGGTGGAAGGTCTTAAGCATAAAACATATCAGGAAAGACTTCATGAACTCAATCTGTATAGTCTGGAGGACAGAAGGAAAAGGGGGGACTTGATTGAAACATTTAAATATGTTAAAGGGTTAAATAAGGTCCAGGAGGGAAGTGTTTTCAATAGGAAAGTGAATACAAGAACAAGGGGACACAATCTGAAGTTAGTTGGGGGAAAGATCAAAAGCAACATGAGAAAATATTATTTTACTGAAAGAGTGGTAGATCCTTGGGACAAACTTCCAGCAGACGTGGTAGATAAATCCACAGTAACTGAATTTAAACATGCCTGGGATAAACATATATCCATCCTGAGATAAAATGCAGAAAATAGTATAAGGGCAGACTAGATGGACCATGAGGTCTTTTTCTACCATCAGACTTCTATGTTTCTATGTTTCTAAGATCAATTGATCGGAATGGTATAGGATCTCTTGCTTGAGAAGGGGGTTGGACTAGAAGACCTCCAAGGTCCCCTCCAGCTCTATTCTGATTGATTGGTTGATCGATTGATCTCTTCTTAAAAACCTGCAGTGATGGAGCATCCACAACTCCTAAAAGCAACTCCTTCCATAGATTAATTGTCCTCACTGTCAGGAAATTTCGCCTGAGTCCTCGGTTGCTTCTCTCCTTGATTAGTTTCCATCCATTGCTTCTCATCCTGCCTTCAAGTGCTTTGGGAGAATAGATTGACACTGATTTATTATCTCCCACTGACCGAGCCAGTTTCTCCCTTTCAACCCTCTCTCTCTCTTGACCTCTTGGGGGTGCGTGAAAAGGACGGAGCGGATAAAAGGAAACATAGAAACATAGAAGACTGGCGGCAGAAAAAGACCTCATGGTCCATCTAGTCTGGCCTTATACTATTTCCTGTATTTTATCTTACAATGGATATATGTTTCTCCCAGGCATGTTTAAATTCAGTTACTGTGGATTTACCAACCACGTCTGCTGGAAGTTTGTTCCAAGGATCTACTACTCTTTCAGTCAAATAATATTTTCTCACGTTGCTTTTGATCTTTCCCCCAACTAACTTCAGATTGTGTCCCCTTGTTCTTGTGTTCACTTTCCTATTGAAAACACTTCCCTCCTGAACCTTATTTAACTCTTTAACATATTTAAATGTTTCGATCATATCCCCCCTTTCCCTTCTGTCCTCCAGACTATACAGATTGAGTTCATGAAGTCTTTCCTGATACGTTTGATGCTTAAGACCTTCCACCATTCTTGTAGCCCGTCTTTGGACCCGTTCAATTTTGTGCTAGTAAATAATCTGGGGTGGGATGGAAATCACAGGACAATCTCAAACCACTCTCGGTAAGCCGACCTGATTGTTAAATTTAAAGGAACGAAAAACAACAAAAGGCCAGGGGGTATTTTTGCACAAAGCTTTCGGGTCGCACACAAATCAATGCAAAACAATTTCATTTGTTTGTAAGCTGCTCGCTGCCGCTGGGACCTGGGCAGAATGGCATTTCCCAAGCCGGCTACAAACAAACAGGACATTATACAGTAAATAAGTTTTTTTTAATTTGTTCTCCCACCCGAGACTGAAAATAAAAACAGAAAGAAAGATAACGAGGTTTGATGACTAGTCAACAATTGTGTGACCCAAAGAGCTTGCGGTTCACAGGAAGCTGATAGGACTGGGTCACACGGCACTCACACAAGTTGTGGTATTTTAGGAGTGGGGGGTTACTCCATGCTGGCCATAAATCTAATACAGGCAGCCCTTGATTTACATCCACAACTGAGCAGCCAAATCTCCACCGATAAACCCGACCGTCGTTAAGCGAGTTTTGCTCCAGTTGTTAAGTGAATAACATGTTTGTTGAGTGAACGTGGTTTCCCCATTTGCTTGTCAGCAGGTCGCAAAAGGAACCCCCGCGACACCGCAACCATCATAACCGTCATAAATGCAAATTGGTTTTCCAAACGTCTGAATTTTGATCATTTATTTAGCAAAACTTTTTTTGCTTAGTAAAAATTATATGTTGCCCAATTCCAATGGACTCCGTTACCCTGTGGGATGCTGCAACAGTCATAAGTGTGAAAAATGGTCGTAACTGACTTTTTTTAGCGCCGTTGTAACTTTGAACAGTCACTAAGTGAACTGGTGTAAGTAGAGGACTACTTGTAACCCTCGACTTACATTTGTCTGGAGAAAAAACATACAACTCCATCATGATTCTCTTACCCTTCACCCAAACAACTATCCCACGAACTTATAAAATAACATTATGAACCATTGATAAAAGGATGAACAAATTCAAAACGTCAAAATTTAAAAAACTCAATTTTAGAAACTCAAAACTTTCATCTATACTGATAGTAAAGAACTTAAAAGCTGCAATGTAATCGGGTCAACCGATAAGTTGACACTATTTACGACATCTGATAAATTTATAGATATGAATTTATCTCTTCTTTTTTCTTTTATTTTTAAGTTTTCCTCTTTTCTTTCCTTCCCCTTTTTCCTTCCTTATCTTTCTCTCTCTTTAGCTTTATTTCCTCTTATATATGTAAGCGTGTATTTTGATTTATAACTGTATACTCTAAATTCATATACATTTGCACCAATATTCGCATTGTCCTTTCGCTTTATGTATCCCCTTTCTTTCTTTCTCTCTCTCTCCCCCCCTCTTTCTTTCTCTTCTTTGTTCCTTTCTTTCCTTTCATTCTCTCCTTCTCTTTCTTTCTCTCCTTCTTTTTCTTTCTTTCTTTCTCTTCCCCCTCTCTTTCTTTCTTTCCTCTTTCTCTCCCCCCCTCTTTATTTCTCTCTCTTTCTTTTCTTTCTCTCCTTCTCTTTCTTTATCTCCTTTTCTTTCTTTCTTTCTCTCCCCCCTTTCTTTCTTTCTCTTTCTTTCTCTCCCCCCTCTCTTTTTTCTTTCTTTCTTTCTCTCTCCCCCTCTCTCTTTCTTTCTCTCCCCCTCTCTCTCTTTCTTTCTTTCTCTTTCTTTCACTCCTCTTTCTTTCTCTCCCCCTCTCTTTCTTTCTTTCTTTCTTTCATTCATTCTTTCTCTCCCCCCTTTCTTTTTTTCTTTTCTCTCTCTCTCTCTCTTTTAATGACGATATGCCAATTTTAGAATCCACACTTGGGATTCCCCAGCCTTCCTGTCTGAAAAAGAGCAAAGAATTGTGCTATTCATGTCCAGCTTTTTGTGCAGTAAATTCAGCTTTGAGAAGGGCAGAAACGGGACTCCTTGCTTGCCAAGTTTACGTATCTTAAGACGTTCACAATTCTCTGGAGACTGACAGCCTTTTCATTCATTCTTTTGTTTTAATTCAAAATAGGTTGCTGCCAAACGATTATAATGTTGGGAAGTGATGAAGTTACTCTAATTATGGACACCGTTTTTTAAATTTTATTTTACATTTTTAAAAATTCATTCCTTTGTTTTAATTTAAAATAGGTAAGTGCCAGCGATTATAGTTTTGGGAAGTGCTGAAGTTGCTCTAATTATGGACACAGGTTTTTTAAAAAAAATTTAATTTTTTTTTAATTCTTTCCTTTGTTTTAATTTAAAGCAGGTAAAGCGATTATAATTTTGGGAAGAGCTGAAGTTTCTCTAATTAAGATACAGTTTTAAAAAATTTCTTTGGGAGTTTTTCAGTAACGTTTTGGATTAAAAAGGTAAAAGGTTCCCCTCGCATATACCTGCTTGTCATTCCCAACTTCTCATTCTTTCTTTCGAAGCCGAACAGGTCTCTGTCGTCATGTGGCCGGCATGATTAAATGCCAAGGGCCCACAGAACGCTGTTTACCTTCGCACCAAAGGTGCTCCCTATTTTTCTACCTGCATTTTTACATGGTTTTGAGCTCTAGGCAGAAGCTGGGACAAATAATAGGAGCTCATCCCATTGCACGGCGCTAGGAATTCAAACCGCCGAACTGATAGCAATAGCAATAGAATTTAAACTTATATACCTCTCCATAGCGCTTTTACAGCCCCCATTTTATGTCTGGTCCTGTTCCAAATCCCAGGTAGTCCTCGCCTTATGACCACAGTTGAGCTAAACATTTATGTTGCTAAGTGAGAAATTTGTTAAGTGAGTTTTGCCCCATTTTACAAGTGACAAGTGCCCGAATTTGATCAGTGCCGTTGCAACTTCGGACGGTCGTTAAGCGAGTGGATCTAAGTCAAGCACGGTCTGCCTTTGGATCCCAACATCAGACCGAAAGGGTTTTTTTTAAGTCACAGGGGTGTGTGAATCACCGTGTATATTTCCTAACTTGGCCTCAGTGAAAATGCCAAACTGCACGTAATCCTGCCAGATACAGAAAATAATGGGTTTGTCCATTTAATTGTGAAACATTTATAGTGTGAGATACTATTAGTAGGATGTAAAAAAATAGCACATAGAGCGGGTTTTTTGGGGGGGGGGAACTGGACCTCACAAACCACCGTTTTGGATCAATTCAGTTTTGAGTAAATTATTTTCAGAACTTTTGCAGATCCCCCCCCCCCCTTAAAGCAAGCTAGATTTACAGTTATAGCAAAGCAGGGTTTTTTGTTTATTTTTTGCCAGATTAAGCATTTGTTGTTATTTACTTATTTGTTTGTTTGTTCTGTCAAGTACGTATTGGTGGTATACAGAAATATAATAAAATTTATATACATGATACTAGTAAGAGAGAGACATTAGAAAGGGGACGGAAGGCACGCTGGTGCACTTATGCACGCCCCTTACTGACCTCTTAGGAATCGGGAGAGGTCAACAGTGGAGAGTCTACGGGTAAAGTTTTGGGAGTTAGATGATGACAGAGTCAGTTAGTGAGTTCCATGCATCAACTACTTGGTTACTAAAGTCGTGTTTCCTGCAGTCGAGTTTGGAGCGGTTTATTTTAAGTTTGGATCTGTTGTGTGCTCGTATGTTGTTGTGGTTGAAGCTGAAGTAGTCATTGACAGGAAGGATATTGTAGCAGATGATTTTTATGGGATATGCTTAGGTCGTGTTTAAAGCGACGTAGTTCTACGTCTCCAACCTTGGCATCTTTTAAGACTTGTGGACTCCAACTCCCAGAATTCCTTAGCCAGCTTTGCTCTTTGAACTCTGGGAGTCCACAAGTCTTCAAGTTGCCAAGGATGGAGCCCCCCTGGCTTAAATCATGAAAAAGAGCTATAACTGCTTTTAAACGTGCAAAATCATCATCTTACAATAGTTCATTCAGCAGCCAGTTACAACGGCGCTGAAAAAAAAGTGACCTGCAGTATGACCGCTTTTCACATTTACAACCGTTGCAACATCCCATGCTGGTCAAAATTCAAATGCTTGGCAACTGACTTACATTTATGACGGTTGGAGTGTCGTTGCGGGGTCATTGCGACCTTCTAACAAGCCAAGTCCAATCGGGGAAGCTTCAGATTCACCAAACAATTGTGTTACTAACTTAATAACTGCAGCATTTTCCTTAACATATTTTCAGAGTATAAGACGCATCTTAGTTTTGGGGAGGAAAACAGGGAAAAGAATCTGCTTACCAGATGTTCCATCTGGCTGGCGTCCTTAGTCTGGTCAGCTTCAGCACATTATTTTATCTCCTGATTAAGGGCTTTAAAAAAAACTCTATTCAGAGAGAGTATCAGTGAAAGAGCTTGCAAGCCAGTAAGAGCTGGGAACATCATTTGCACTGCAAAGAAACATTCGGAGCAAGTAGAGCGATGGGAAAAACCCTGCAAAGACTTAGGGCTTGGAAAACATTATTTGCAGAGAGTAACAATGAAAGAGTTTGAAAGCCAGTAAGAGCTGGGAACATTGTTAGTACCTGGTTAGAACTGGAAAGAAACTTACTCGGAGCAAGTTGGAACAATGGAAAAAAAACCTGCAAAGACTTAGGGCTTGGAAAACATTCTTTGCAGAGTGTAACAATGCAAGAACATGCAAGGTAAGAGCTGGGAAGATCGTTAGCAGCTAGTTAGAGCTGAAAAAAAGCTACGTTTAGAGTATAAGACGCACCCAAATTATCAGCCTCTTTTAGGGAGGAAAAAGGCACGTCTTATACTCCAAAATTGGTAATAACTGTGGCAGGGAAGATCGTAAAAACAGGGCGCCGTTCGTTTAACAATTGTCTCACTTAGTAACCACAAATTTTGGCTGTAAGCCAAGGACTCTATTTGTGGGTTAGGTTTTGGACCTGTGAAATCAAAGTTATGCATGCAACCTTGAACCGGTTCTAGGTGAGCAGAGAAAGATTAACAAAGAGCTTTTTGCAAAGAGCTGCAATAGTGACTCACTCCTGGCCGTTAGCCAGACCCTCCCTAACCCTCTCCCAAATAAGGAAGTGCATTAATTCTGTGTATTTTTTTTCTTCTTAAGCATTACATCACCGCCTACCCTTGACATATCTAGCATTATTTAAGTCAGCCGTGGCCTGCACTCAATCTGTCATTCAGGGGATGTCAGCTGACAACCAAAAATCCAATATCGAATGCGAACTGATTAATCCGTTTTATTATATAACAGCGGGTCTGTGGGCTGTTGAGAGTTAAAATAAGGTCATCCAAGGGGCCGGGGATAAATTCTTGAAATTAAGACTTTACGGGATGCCAGGGAGCGGCAAAGAAAGACCCGAGCATCGTATCGAAGGAGGAGCTGAACCGAAAACAGAAGAAAGCGTCTTTGGAGCAGGCACAGAACATTAAAGCCGCTTTTCTGCGGGAAGAATGGCAAAGGACGTAGGATGGAGTGCCCAAGTTGCTAGTAGTGACAAAGACACAGACGTCGCCCGCCTCAAAGCACTCAAAAACGTCTTTTCCACATCAAGGGGACAAGAAATACAGCAGCCACAAAAAGTGACAAAAAGAGATTTGCAGCCATCCGGGGCCTGCCAACTTTTGCGCGGCACCGGAATCACAAAAGGCCTGGAATAGTGTGAAAAACAAGGAGGCAGGCCTGCAATTTTAAGTAGCCCAATTGGAATTTATTCTCACACAGAGTTGGGGTTGTGGTTTGCTAAATACAGTGATACCTCGTCTTACGAACTTAATTGGTTCCGGGAGGAGGTTAGTAAGGTGAAAGGTTCGTAAGACGAAACAATATTTCCCATAGGAATTGATGGAAAACCGATTAAAGCGTGCAAGCCCAAAACTCACCCCTTTTTCAAGCCAAAGTGCCCGTTTTTGCACTGGTGGGATTTCCCTGAGGCTCCCCTCCATGGGAAACTCCACCTCCGGACTTCCGTGTTTTTGCAATTCTGCAGGGGAATCCCAGCAGGGGAATCCCAGCAGCGCAAAAACGGGCGCTCCGCTGGCAACAGAAGTCTGGAGGTGGGGTTTTGAGGACTTCCGTGTTTTTGCGATGGTGCGATTTCGCTGAGGCTTCCCTCGCTGGGAAACCCCACCTCCAGACTTCCGTTGCCAGCGGAGTACCTGTTTTTGCGATCCTGGGATTCCCCTCCTGGGATTTCCCTACAGCATCGCAAAAATGCGGAAATCCGGAGGTGGGGTTTCCCATGGAGGGGAGCCTCAGGGGAATCCCAGGATCGCAAAAACGGGCACTCTGCTGGCAACGGAAGTCCGGCGGCGGGACATCCCAGTGACGGCGGGGGGTTCGTAAGGTGAAAAAAGTTCATAAGAAGAGGCAAAAAAAATTCCGAACTCCGGGTTCATATCTCGAAAAGGTCGTATAACGAGGGGTTCGTATGAGGTACCACTGTATATACTTAGCATTTTGAGGGGGTTTTTTTAATCAAGGGGGCCACAGCTTCGGGGCCAAAACCCACTACCGGGCTGCGGCCTGTTTGAAACTGGGCCACCAGAGAAGTGGGTAAGCCCATAGGTGTGAAGTTCCACTCGCGTGAGTGGAAGGTGTTTGCACTCGCTCGCAAAACTCCATTTGTGCGAATGGCGCTTCACACGCTAGCGCCCTCCGCACACGTTGGTGGAGCTTTGCCCGCGAGTGCAACTGCTTTCCACTCGTGCGCGAAGATATATTTGAAGATATATTTTACACTCCCACAAAAGGAGATCTGCGTGTAAGTGTGCATCTGACACACACACACACATTGATGGTTAACTGAAGTTAATTCACGAGCAGAAGGCGATCCGGGCTTAAGGTAAAATTGATAAAATTGAACGGGTCCAAAGATGGGTGGAGGGTCTTAAGCATAAAACGTATCAGGAAAGACTTAATGAACTCCATCTGTATAGTCTGGAGGACAGAAGGGAAAGGGGGGACATGATCGAAACATTTAAATATGTTAAAGGGTTAAATAAGGTTCAGGAGGGAAGTGTTTTTAATAGGAAAGTGAACACAAGAACAAGGGGGCACAATCTGAGGTTAGTTGGGGGAAAGATTAGAAGTAATGTGAGAAAATATTATTTTACTGAAAGAGTAGTAGATGCTTGGAACAAATTTCCAGCAGACAAGTTCGGCAAATCCACAGTCGCTGAATTTAAACATGCCTGGGATAAACATATATCCACCCTAAGATCAAATACAAGAAATAGGATAAGGGCAGACTAGATGGACCATGAGGTCTTTTTTTGCCATCAATCTTCTATGTTTCTAATTCAGGAGCAGAAGGCGTTCCGGGCTTAAGGCTCTGAAAAGGGCTTTTGTGTTCCTAGCGCTTAATGAGGAGAATTTTATTTGGAAATAAAATTAAGATTTCCAGGAGAAATATCAACCACCTCAGATATGCAGATGCTACCACTCTTAATGGCAGAAAGTGAAGAGGAACTAAACAGCCTCTTGATGCAGGTGAAGGAGAATGAAAAAGAACGTGAAGGGTTAATACCACTTTATAAGGCCTTGGTAAGGCCACACTTGGAATCCTGCGTTCAGTTTTGGTTGTGAATGCTCCAATAATGTAAGTTTTTAAAATGTTGTATAATCCAGTGTTTCCCAACCTTGGCAACCTGAAGATATTTGGACTTCAACTCCCAGAATTACCCAGCCTGCAAATGCTGGCTGGGGAATTCTGGGAGTTGAAGTCCAGATAATCTTCAAGTTGCCAAGGTTGGGAAGCACTGGTACAGTATAACCATTTGTTTGAAGTAGTATAGGGTTTCCTGCCTAAGCAGGGGCTGGACTCGAAGACCTCCAAGGTCCCTTCCAACTCTTGTTGTTGTTGCTGCATTGCTGATGCTGCTGTTGTTGTTTTATTATCAGATTATTATCATTATTATTATTATTATTATTATTATTATTATTATTATTATTATTATTATTATTTAGATTTGTATGCCACCCCTTTCCGAAGACTTGGAGCGGCTCACAACAACAAAACACAGTACAAATCCAATGATTTGGAAAAAAAAAAAAACAGTATAAAAACAGTCATACATCCCAGACGAACCATACATATAACGGAACATCCCGGGGGAATCAATTTCCCCATGCCTGACGGCAGAGGTGGGTTTTAAGGAGTTTGCAAAAGGTAAGGAAGGTGGAGGCAGTCCTGATCTCCGGGGGGGGGGGAGTTGATTCCAGAGGGTCAGGGTCACCACAGAGAAGGCTCTTCCCCTTAGCCTGCTAGACGACATTGTTTCGTCGATGGGACCCGGAGAAGGCCAACTCTGTGGGACCTAACCGGTCACTGGGATTCGTGCGGCAGAAGGCGGTTGTTGTTGTTATTATTATTATTACTATTATTATTACTATTATTACTATTATTATTATTATTATTAAGTTGGCTTGAAACTCAATATTAACAAAACTAAGATCATGGCATCCGGCCCTCTCAATTCCTGGCAAACAGATGGGAAAGAAATGGGTTGGACTAGAAGACCTCCAAGGTCCCTTCCAACTCTGTTGTTGTTATAATATAACATCAGGATGTTCCCCTGTAACCGCTTGGCGGGGGTGTTCCTGAGCTGAACTACCTTTGGAAAAACTGGTCAAGGCAGAACCAGTTGGCCAGCTCTGCTTTCGTGACTTAAGGCTTAAATAAATAAAGGCCGGCAAGAATTCCACCGTGCCTCTTTCTAAACAACCTGGATCATGTGTTTTCTTTGCAATTAGCTCAACCGTCACCTGCATATGCCATGCATTTAAATGCCCACATAAAACCAGCCGATGAGCTAATTGAGACCTTTAATCTGCTTTGCAGGTTAAGAGTGAGAGAGGCCAGGCTGGATTATGTAACAGCTTCAGTTGCATCAGGGTTGAGTCTGTGCCTCTTTTGCCAGCACCTGGACTTTTGGTGCCCACACCTTGAATGGGAATCTGATGGATTTCCAAAATTCATAGAAACATAGAAGACTGACGGCAGAAAAAGACCTCATGGTCCATCTAGTCTGCCCTTATACTATTTCCTGTATTTTATCTTACAATGGATATATGTTTATCCCAGGCATGTTTAAATTCAGTTACTGTGGATTTACCAACCACGTCTGCTGGAAGTTTGTTCCAAGCATCTACTACTCTTTCAGTGAAATAATATTTTCTCATGTTGCTTTTGATCTTTCCCCCAACTAACTTCAGATTGTGTCCCCTTGTTCTTGTGTTCACTTTCCTATTAAAAACACTTCCCTCCTGGACCTTATTTAACCCTTTGACATATTTAAATGTTTCGATCATGTCCCCCCTTTTCCTTCTGTCCTCCAGACTATACAGATTGAGTTCATGAAGTCTTTCCTGATACGTTTTATGCTTAAGACCTTCCACCATTCTTGTAGCCCGTCTTTGGACCCGTTCAATTTTGTCAATATCTTTTTGTAGGTGAGGTCTCCAGAACTGAACACAGTACTCCAAATGTGGTCTCACCAGTGCTCTATATAAGGGGATCACAATCTCCCTCTTCCTGCTTGTTATAATATTCAGAATGGAAATCTGATGGATTTCCAAAATTCAGAATGGAAATCTGATGGATGGAAATCTGATGGATTTCCAAAATGCAAAAAGCAAATCCAATGGCTTTCCAAAAAGCACCTAGCAGTGTGCAACAGCAGCCAAAAAAGCTAATTATGGTTATTAGGTTGCATGAAGACTTAACAAGAAAGGTTGCACAACCAGGCAAAACTCCCCGAGTGACCTCTTGCTTAGCAATGGAAATTTTTGGGCTGCCTTGTAAGTCGTACGTTGAGTCTGCAGACAAAACTGCAATTGCAGAAGCAGAGAGCTTATTCCTTCCGCCTTTGGGGGGAAATAAACTGCAAGCAATAAAAAAAGATGAAAACACAAACAGAAACAGGCTGATTCAACCCAGTGGATCTGATGAACCAATTTCCCACCGCAAAAGGCCGAGCCAACAGATTCTTTCCCCACTCCCCCCCAAGAGTGTTTACAGAATATTTTGTTCAAAAAAAAGTTTTCCAGCACAAGGAAAAAGCTGCATCTTAGCAGAATAACTACTTCTTTGCTGCACAGGAGCCAGATTTTATCCTCGGACTCTTCGAGTAGGGATGGGAAAGACTTGCAGTTTGAAAATTGCTGCCTTGCAGTTTTCCAGGTTCCTTATTATTCAAAAATTGACCCATGGTGGAGGCACAACATGATTCGATTGCAACAACTTGCTAAGAGTTAATGTTAACGAACTGCCGTATTTTTCAGAGTATATTGTTGTGAGCCGCCCCGAGTCTACGGAGATTAATAATAATAATAATAATAATAATAATAATAATAATCATCATCATCATCATCTTTTTCCCTGCTAAAAGAGGCTGAAAATTGGGGTGCATCTTATATTCCGAATGTAGCTTTTTTGAAGCATTTCCCCCCCTCCAGCCCTGTCTATTCCTAGCCTGCAGGCTTGTTTTCATTGATGCTCCCTCTGAAAAAGGTTTTTTCAGCCCTAACATGGCACTAACAATCTTATTTACTTATTGGATTTATATGCCTTTATATTTATATCTTTCTGGCTAGTGGGATTTTTCACTGCTACTCTGAAGTTTTTTTCCCCCCAGCCCTAAGTCTAAGCAGAGTTGTTTTCATTGCTAATCCCTCCGAAAAAGGTTTTTTCAGCCCTGACCAGGGGATAAAATAATGTGTTGAAGTTGACCAGACTAAGGAGGCTAGCCAGGTGAATACCTGGCAGGTAGATTTCCCCCCTCCCCCATTTTCCTTCCCAAAAACTAAGGTGCGTTTTATACTCCGGTGTGTCTTAGACTTTGAAAAAATATGTTAATTCTAATTCAAATTTCTTGAGGAATCATGTGAAGCTGCCAAAACTTGGGAGGAAGCCGCTAATAATCTCCAACACAATCTTTTCGAACACTTTTTCGGGCTTATGATCCCACCAGTTCTTTGCCACTGGTAAATGGTAGTTCTGGCACAAGTTCCAGTGGATTATTATTATTATTATTGATTGCAGGATTTGGGTCTGGTTAGTCTAGTGTAAAGAAGGACTCAGGGTGATGTGATAGCCATCTTCCAGTATTTGAGGGGCTGCCACAAAGAGGGGGGGGGGGAGAGAGATGTTGGAACACCCACAACTTCTGGAGCAAGTCGTTCCACTGATTACCCCTAAGTGGCTGAAAATTTGGGTGCATCATACTCTGTAGCTTTGTCTAAGCCTTTTTCCCCAGCCCTAACAAGGTGCTAACAATCTTCCCATCTCTTACCCATTGCAGGCTTTTTTTCATTGCTACTCTGAAAAAGTTTTTTCCCAGCCCTAAGTCTTTGCAGGCTTGTTTTCATTGCTGCTCCCTTCGAAGATTTTTTTCAGCCCCAATCAGGAGATAAAATAATGTGTTGAAGCTGAGCAGACTAAGGATGCTAGCCAGATGAATACATGGTAGGCAGATTTGCCCCCCTATTTTCCTCCCAAAAAATTACGGTGCGTCTTATGCTCCGAAAAATACGGTATTTTTTTTCTAACTGTTAGGACAGTGTTTCCCAACCTTGGCAACTTGAAGACATTTGGATATTTGGGGAATTCTGGGAGTTGAAATCCAAATATCTTCAAGTTGCCAAGGTTGGGAAACACTGTGTTAGGAAATTTGTCTTTTGTTCTAGGTTAATTTCTCCTGGGTTAGATCTCAAAATTAGAAACTGTCTTGCTTCAATGAGGACAAGTCTCATGAACCTGGCAGCTTAATAATTGACTTCCATTTGGATGTCTGCACCCAACTTTTTTTGGTTGCAGGAAAATTCCTTTGCAGCAAAGCAGCCCCCCCTTCTACCCCCACATTTATAGGCATGTTGCGGCACGACGGCATTCATCAGCTTCAAGGGAACATCTTGGGAGATTTTCCAAGCCGAGTTACATCACCGAGGAGCCTTTGCAGGCTTAGTGTTTCGCAAGGTAAGCTCCTTATTTATTCGCTAACGTTTTGCAAACTTCGCCTCCCGCTGTTTACCCTCTTGGTGCTTGACATGACTAAGCGAAAACACGCCCGAACTTTCCACGTGGCCTACATTGTCATAGAAACATAGAAGATTGACGGCAGAAAAAGACCTCATGGTCCATCTAGTCTGCCCTTATACTATTTCCTGTATTTTATATCTTAGGAGGGATCTATGTTTATCTCAGACATGTTTAAATTCAGCTACTGTGGATTTACCAACCATGTCTGCTGGAAGTTTGTTCCAAGCATCTACTACTCTTTCAGCAAAATAATATTTTCTCACATTGCTTCTGACCTTTCCCCCAACTAACCTCAGATTTTGCCCCCTTGTTCTTGGGTTCACTTTCCTATGAAAAACACTTCCCTCCTGAACCTTATTTAACCAATTGCCGAAAGTTTTGAATTTTGATCGTGGGGATGCTTAACAAAGTGTGAAAAACGGTCGTAAGTCACTTTTTTTTTAGAAACATAGAAGATTGACGGCAGAAAAAGACCTCCTGGTCCATCTAGTCTGCCCTTATATTATTTCCTGTATTTTGTCTTAGGATGGATCTATGTTTATCCCAGGCATGTTTAAATTCAGTTACTTTGGATTTACCAACCACGTCTGATGGAAGTTTGTTCCAAGGATCTACTACACTTGGCCAATAAAATTCTATTCTATTCTATTCTATTCTACTAGACAAACCTAGTTTCTGCAACCGTTCTTCATATGTTGTAGCTTCTAGTCCCCTAATCATCTTTGTTGCTCTTCTCTGCACACTTTCCAGAGTCTCAACATCTTTTTTGCATTGTAGCGACCAAAACTGAATGCAGGATTCCACGTGTGGCCTTACCAAGGCCTTATAAAGTGGTATTAACACTTCACGTGATCTTGACTCTATCCCTCTTTTAATGAAGCCTGGAACTGTGTTGGCTTTTTTGGCAGCTGCTGGCTCGTATTTAAATGCCTGTCCACTAGGACACCATCGTAGCCAGGGCTAGGCAAAGTTGTCTCTTCTATGATATGTGGACTTCAACTCCCAGGATTCCTGAGCTACTGTGATTGGCTCAGGAATTCTGGGATTTGAAGTCCACAAGTCATATTAGAATCAACTTTGCCTACCTCTGATCACGGCGCCCAAATCGGAATGCAGTGTTCCATTGGGAAAAGTTGACAAGAGTGCCCAGAACTTCTGCTAGTGTACAAAAAGAGAGCAAACCCCGCTCCGTTCCAGTCCTGATGATGTTCCCGAGTCGGGTAACGAGACGTCGGCAAGAAAGCAAACCCAGCTCAGGGCCCCCGTCTCCTAAAGAGGCATGGCGCCAATTTTGACTTACCAATTTGTAACAATACCGGTGTCACCAAAGCTGTCTCCATCGCGTAACAAAATTCCCTGCCAAACATGACGGCGCCGTGCATCACCCATAGCCGTACCGGGATACGGTCTATGGATCCTTCGCTAATCGTCTCTTCTTTGCTCTCGCGCTCCTTTTCGGGTTTCTGGAGCCGGGTGCCCGGAAGCGCTTGGACTTGCATAGATTCTGAGTCAGCATTCTGGGGAGCCATTGTTACCACCATAAAAAATACATATAATTTATCTATCTATCTATCTGTTATCTATTTATATAGGTTTAACTTTTTCCCCCTCCTTTTTTTCTCTCCCCCGGCCCTCCCCCTTTTTAAAATATCTATATAAATATCTCTGTCATCTCTTGCGATAAATTAGGGTGCCTTCCGTCGTTCCTCATGGCGTTGCAACACAAGCAGAAAAAATATTTGTAATTTCCTTCGGGAGCAAAACAAGTGGGTTTCTTTTTGGCATCGACTCTTCACAAAGGCTTTTCCGATACTCGGAGAGGAACATCCAAACTTATTTGGTAGAAAGAAAAGATTTTTTTTCTCAACATATGGCTTGGCGGGATTCCGTTGGTTTGTTGTTGTTGTGTTGATTTTTTTTTTTTAAATTTTTGGCTTACTGGGATCTAGAGTTAAAAATCCATAATTGCCATTCAGTTAATACCAGTTTCATAATGAGAACTGAGGAGGTGCTGAAGTCGTTCTGTTGGCTACACAAAAGTGAAGAGGCGATGCGAATCCCCATCGAGCGGCTGATAAATCTGGAAGCAAAAAAAGAGAGAGAAAAAAAATCAAGTCACGGATGATACCCAGCTGTACATCTCCACCCCATGTCCAGTCAACGAAGCAGTGGAAGTGATATGCCGGTGCCTGGAGGCTGTTGGGGTCTGGATGGGTGTCAACAAACTCAAACTCAACCCAGACAAGACGGAGCGGCTGTGGGTCTTGCCTCCCAAGAAGGACAATTCCATCTGTCCGTCCATTACCCTGGGGGGAGAACTATTAACCCCCTCAGAGAGGGTCCACAACTTGGGCATCCCCCTCGATCCACAGCTCACATTAGAGAAACATCTTTCAGCTGTGGCGAGGGGGGAGTTTGCCCAGGTTTGCCCTGAAGGCTGTTAGGGTCTGGATGGGTGTCAACAGACTCAAACTCAACCCTGATAATACTGTGGGTTTTGCCTCCCGAGGACAATTCCATCTGTCCGTCCATTACCCTGGGGGGGGGGGAGAATTACTGACCCCCTCAGAGAGGGTCCACAACTTGGGCGTCCTCATCGATCCACAGCTCACATTAGAGAACCATCTTTCGGCTGTGGCGAGGGGGGCGTTTGCCCAGGTTCATCTGGTGCACCAGTTGCGGCCCTATCTGGACCGGGAGTCACTGCTCACAGTCACTCATGCCCTCATCACCTCGAGGCTCGACTACTGTAACGCTCTCTACATGGGGCTACCTTTGAGAAGTGTTCGGAAACTTCAGATCATGCAGAATGCAGCTGTCAGAGCAATCATGGGCTTCCCAAGGTATGCCCATGTTACACCAACACTCCGCAGTCTGCATTGGTTGCCGATCAGTTTCCGGTCACAATTCAAAGTGTTGGTTATGACCTATAAAGCCCTTCATGGCATCGGACCAGAATATCTCCGGGACCGCCTTCTGCCGCACGAATCCCAGTGACCGATTGGTTCCCACAGAGTGGGTCTTCTCCGGGTCCTGTCGTCTGGTGGGACCCAGGGGAAGAGCCTTCTCTGTGGCGGCCCCGACCCCCTGGAACCAACTCCCCCCGGAGATTAGGATTGCCCCCACCCTCCTTACCTTTCGTAAACTCCTTAAAACCCATCTCTGCCATCAGGTATGGGGGAATTGAGACATCTCCCCCAGGCCTATATAGTTTATGCGTGGTATGTTTGTGTGTATGTCTTGCTTTTTAAATAAGGGTTTTTTAGATATTTTTAATTATTAGATTTGTTATACATTGTTTTTATTATTGCTGTAAGCGCCCCGAGTCTACGGAGAGGGGCGGCATACAAATCTAATAAATATTAATAATAATAAATAATAATAATAATAATAATAATAATAATTAACTGGCATGTAAGAGAGCCACCCTGCCTTTCATTCCATAAAAACAAGCCCTCCCTTCACTCTCTTTAAGCTCTCCTGGCTAAAAACAGACCACCCTTTGAAGCAGCTATCTGATTTTTAAACTATGATGAGGATTATTATTATTATTCTCAAGCAATCAAGAAAACTAGGCAATAGAAAGAGAAGTTAAAAAAGAGGAGATACAAAAAGAGGAATTGCGAACGTGGAGAGTTGCTAAAGGAGATGATGTTGAGTATTATTGTTATGATGTTATTAATATGATGGTGGTGAAGACTACAACAAATACTGTATGTGGGCTGTGGTTGTTTAAAAATAACTGGACCCAGGATCACACACACCGTTTGATGGAAGTTGAATATTTTAAATGAAACAAATAAAACATGGAAGTGGGGTGGGGGTGGAGAAGGAAACTACAGTACAGTACTTTGTTTCTTAAAAAATGTGTGATCCTCTTTTAAAATGATTTGGAGAAGGAAGGAAGAAAGAAAGAGAGAGAGAGAGAAAGGAGGGAGAGAGGAGGGAGAGAGAGAAGAAAGAAAGAAAGAAAGAAAGAAAGGGGAAGGAATGAGGATGGGAGGAAAGGAGGGAGGGAAGGAGAAAGAAAGAAAAAGATAGAGAGAAAGAGGGGAAGGGAGGGAAGGAGAGAGGGAAAGAAAGATAGAAAGAAAGGAAGAGGAAGGAAGGAAGGAGGATGGAAGGGAGGGAGGAAAGAAGGGAAGGAAGGGGAAATAAAGAAAGAGTGGGAGGGAGGGAAGGAGGGAGAGAGAAAGATAGAAAGAAAGAAAGAGGGGGAGGGAGGGAAGGAGAGAGGGAAAGAAAGATAGAAAGAAAGGAAGAGGAAGGAGGATGGAAGGGAGGAAAGAAGGGAAGGAAGGAGAAATAAAGAAAGAGTGGGAGGGAGGGAAGGAGGGAGAGAGAAAGATAGAAAGATAGAAAGAAAGAAAGAAAGAGGGGGAGGGAGGGAAGGAGAGAGGGAAAGAAAGATAGAAAGAAAGGAAGAGGAAGGAGGATGGAAGGGAGGAAAGAAGGGCAGGAAGGAGAAATAAAGAAAGAGTGGGAGGGAGGGAAGGAGAGAGAGAGAAAGATAGAAAGAAAGAAAGAAAGAAAGAGGGAAAGGGAGGGAAGGAGAGTGAGCGAGCGAGGACAGAAAGAAAGAAGGAAAGAAAGAAAGAAAGAAAGAAAGAAAGAAAGAAAGAGAAGACCTACCAGTGTTGTGAATGTTCTCTTTTTTAAAAAAATTAAAATACCCCAAAGCTTGTGACAGGAAGACCAGTGGTGGGACTTATTTCTCCATAGAAAGGATCTTTATCGGATGTACAAAAAGAGGAAATGTTTTTGCTCCTTCAAAGATTTTCTAAAGTTCATTACTAAGGAACGGGGGACGAGTCCTCTTGTCCTGAATGTTTGTAGGCAGTCCTCGAAGTTATGTCCAAATATATATTCTAAAAGTGTGTGTGTGTTTGTGCGTGTGTGCGCAGCCCCCCCCCCCAGACCGAATCAGATTCAAATCAAATAACAGAGGGCTTTATAGGTTTGAGATGGAGAGAACTTTGATGATGTTACCTAGTTCGGAAATGAGACATCTGCAAGAAAACAACCAAGTTCAGTGAGCCACAAGGACTCCAGACGCCTCCTCTTGTTCAAGAAAACAACAGAGCTCACAGCATCAAGGACTCCGTAGTTATCCCCCTTCTCCCCCTTTCTGCAAATTCCACGTTCTGTTAACACTGATGATGTTATCTAGTTTGGTAATGAAACGTTTGCAAGAAAAACCAGGAAGGACCAGGGACTCCACAATCCTCCTTCCCATCTCCACAAACCCCACTCCTTTGTAGCTTGATGAAGTTATCTAGTTGGGTAATGAAAGCATCTTCGAGAACACAACCAATCTCACAGTATCAAGGACTCCATAGTCCCCCGCTTCCACCTTCTCCTCCTCTCTCTGCAAACTCCACATCCTACTAGCACTGATGCTACTCCAAATCGTGCAGAACGTGGCCGCGGTAGCCATCGTGGGGCTACCTAGATTTGCCCACGTCTCATCAACACTCCGCGGCCTGCACTGGCTGCCGATCAGTTTCACAATTCAAAGTGTTGGTTATGACCTATAAAGCCCTACATGGCATCGGACTAGAATATCTCCGGGACCGCCTTCTGCCGCACGAATCCCAGCGACCAATTAGATCCCACAGAATTGGCCTCCTCTGGGTCCCGTCGACGAAACAACATCGTCTGGCGGGCCCCAGGGGAAGAGCCTTCTCTGTGGCGGCCCCAGCCCTCTGGAATCAACTCCCCCTGGAGATTAGAACTGCCCCCACCCTCCTTGCCTTTTGTAAATTATTGAAAACTCATCTTTGTAGCCAGGCCTGGGGAAACTGACATATCCCCCAGCTATCTTGGTTTGAATGGATTGTGTGATTAATTTTACTATAAGGGTTTTAAATTGTTTTTTAAATATTGGATTTGTAGACTGTTTGTTATTGTTGCGAGCCGCACTGAGTCTTTGGTGAGTGGCAGCATACAAATCTAATAAATTATTATTATTATTATTGGAAACATAGAAACATAGAAGACTGACGGCAGAAAAAGACCTCATGGTCCATCTAGTCTGCCCTTATACTATTTCCTGTATTTTATCTTAGGATGGATATATGTTTATCTGATGCATGTTTAAATTCACTTACTGTGGATTTACTAACCACGTCTGCTGGAAGTTTGTTCCAGGGATCTACTACTCTTTCAGTGAAATAATATTTTCTCATGTTGCTTTTGATCTTTCCCCCAACTAACTTCAGATTGTGTCCCCTTGTTCTTGTGTTCACTTTCCTATTAAAAACACTTCCCTCCTGGACCTTATTTAACCTTGAACATATTTAAATGTTTCGATCATGTCCCCCCTTTTCCTTCTGTCCTCCAGACTATACAGATTGAGTTCATTAAGTCTTTCCTGATACGTTTTATGCTTAAGACATTATTATTATTATTATTATTATTATTATTATTATTATTATTATTATGTCAATACAACACAGCAAACGAGATCACTATGCTAGATTTCGTATTTCATCCCCAGTCGGGCGCTTCCCAAGCACCTAGGACTGCATGAAGTAGCGGCAAATTATGTTTGCCGATCCCAGTAAAGTGGCCTTTTGCAATTGACAATTCTGTTGTCCACTGGGATTGCGATGTCGATGATCCATACTTTCTTTTTCTCCACAATCAGGATGTCTGGTGTGTTATGCTTCAGAATTCGGTCAGTCTATTATTATTATTATTATTATTATTATTATTATTATTATTATTATTATTATTATTATTATTATTACCACCAGCTAGTTTGGTAATGAAACATCTTCAAGCAAACCTCAGTGAGATTTCCAATGAGTACCAAGGAATCCAGTCATCCTTCCCCTCTCCTCCTGCTTCTAGCATTGATGAAGCTACGTAGTTGGGTAATTAAACATCTTCAAGTTCAGATTCCTCCCCCCTCCTCTTCCTCTTCTCCACAAATCCCACTCCCTTTTTAGCACTGTTGATGCTACCCAGTTGGATGATGAGATGTCTGCAAGATAACAACCCGGCTCAGAGAGAACCAAGAAGCCCACAATCTCCCTCCTCTTTTCCTTCCTCCTCCTCCTCCCACTAGACAAACCCCCTCCCTTTCTAGTATCGATGATGTTACCCAGTTGGGTGATGAGATGTCTGCAAGAAAACAACCAAGTTCAACCCTCAGCGACAAATACTGTGTCAGGATTCTGTAACTCCTCCTGGGCATTTCGACAGAGAATCCTGGACCGCCTTCTGCTGCACGAATCCCAGCGACCAGGTAGGTCCCACAGAGTGGGCCTCCTCCGGGTCCCGTCAACTAAACAATGTCGCTTGGCGGGACCCAGGGGAAGAGCCTTCTCTGTGGCGGCCCCAGCCCTCTGGAACCAGCTCCCGCCCGGAGATTAGAATTGCCCCCACCCTCCTTGCCTTTCGTAAGCTGCTTAAAACCCACCTCTGCCGCCAGGCATGGGGGAACTGAGATACTTTTCCCCCTAGGCTTTTACAATTTTATGCATGGTATGTCTGTATGTATGTTTGGTTTTATAATAAGGGTTTTAAACTGTTTTAATATTGGATTGTTATATGCTGTTTTTATTACTGTTGTTAGCTGCCCCGAGTCTACGGAGAGGGGCGGCATACAAATCCAAATAATAATAATAATAATAATAATAATAATAATAATCCTGGAAATTGCCATTTTAACCCATGTAGAGGGCACGAGACTAGCAAAAAGACCGAATTAGATCAATACCTCCTTTCTAGATCAAGCCAGGCTCAGAAAGAACATATGACTAAGAAAATGCTATTAATAGCACACAATTGATATGCAAAGCCAGCAAATCAATGAGCTGAGGAGGAAACAAACAAGGGAATATGAATCATTTTTTAAAAAATATCCTTTTGCATTAAAGCATTAAAGATCTTCTCACAGGGATAAGCATAGAATAGCAATTTAAATCCAGAGATTGTGATTCACTTTTTTTTTTTTTTAAAGCTGGTTGGGAATATAATTCATTATCACTAAAGAAAATGCAGTAACTAGAATAAAATATGTAACAATAGATTTCAAGCCAGTGCGCAGCAGCTGTAAAAAAAAGCAAATTCCATGCTTGGCATGATTACGATGGGAATCGAAAATAGGTCGGCAAGTGTTGTATTGCCTCTGTACAAATCGACGGTGAGACCACATTTGCCGTACCGTGTACAGTTCTGGTCACCGCACCTCAAGAAGGATATAATGGAGCTCGAAAAGGTGCAAAAAAGGGCAACAAGAATGATGAAGGAAATGGAGCACCTCCCCTATGAAACCAGGTTGCAACGCCTTGGTCTCTTCAGCCTTGAAAGACGGTGTATAAGGGGGGACTTAATCGAGGGGTATAAAATCATGCATGGGATAGAAAAGGTGGAGAGAGAAAAATTCTTTTCTCTATCACACAATACTAGGACTAGAGTGCACTCCCTAAAGCTCACAGGTAAGAAAGTGAGGACAAATAAAGGGAAATATTTCTTCACCCAGAGGGTCCTTGGTTTATGGAATTCACTTCCAGAAGAGGTCATGACAGCTGTCAGCCTTTATAGCTTCAAGGCAGGATTAGACAGATTCATGGATGCCAACTCTGTGGGACCTTATCGGTCGCTGGGATTCGTGCGGTAGCAGGCAGTTCCGATGGGCTTTGGCATGGCTCTTCTTAGGTTCTTAGGTTCTAAGCTTTTAAAATCTATTGTTGTAACAAGCAGTGATGATGCCACATTTAAAAAAAACAAAGCACAATTTCCGTAGACCTAGGTATTTTGCAAGCAGCTCTCAACCTTACGAATCCCCAAAAATGTTATCCAATAATTATTTAGGGCTATCTCTTTAAATGTGCAAAGTATACTTTATTTCATTCTTAATTATGTAATCCTGGGCTTGGAAATTCTACCCGTGTGGTCTACCCGTTGGCAGCACATAATCAATCAGAGAGGGTGGATTTACTAATCGCCTTGTCAGCGGGTATATTACATCTGGCTGCCGTTGCACAAAGCCCAATTAAGATTGTTGATTGCAATGGGTGTTGTCTTGGAAGATGTCGTAACTTTGGACAAGTCTGGGCCTTCAGGGATAATCGCTCCTGCCCCCACCAGCCTGCCAGGGACACAGCCAAATACAAAGCCATCTGCAATTCCTGAATACAGCTCATCTGTCTGGAACCTGCACCACATTTCGGACATAAACACTCTAAAAAAAATGTCCAGAGATACTTTACTAGAAGAGCCCTCCACTCCTCCACTCGCCACAGAATACCCTACACAACTAGACTTACAATCCTAGGTTTAGAAAGCTCAGAACTAGCGTCGCCTTAAACATGACCTAAACACAGCCCATAAAATCATCTGCTACAACGTCCTTCCTGTCAATGACAACTTCAGCTTCAACCACAACAACACACGAGCACACAACAGATACAAACTCAAAGTAAACTGCTCTAAACTCAACTGCAGGAAATACGATTTAAGTAACCGAGTAGTTGATGCATGGAACTCACTACCTGACTCTGTAGTATCATCGCCTAACCCTCCAAAACTTTAACGTTAGACGATCCACTGTTGACCTCTCCCGATTCATAAGAGGTCAGTAAGGGGCGTGCATAAGTGCACCAGCGTGCCTTCCGTCCCCTGTCCTAATTTTTCTCTCTTACTAGTATCATGCATATAAATATTATTATATCTCTTTATACCACCAACACATACGTGACAAAACAAGGTGCTTTGGAGAATAGGTTGACTCCTCCTTCTTTGTGGCAACCCCTGAGATATTGGAAGACTGCTATCATGTCTCCCCTGGTCCTTCTTTTCGTTAAACTAGACATGCTCAGTTCCTGCAACCGTTCTTCATATGTTTTAGCCTCCAGTCCCATAATAAGACTTATAAGCATTCATTTAGTGACCATTTGAAGTTGCAACAAACTGCACTTCTAACCCATAAAATGTCCAGAGGTTTTTTGGGTTTTTTGTTATGCCTAGCTAACAACATAGTGAGGAAAGACTAGGAGAAAACTAGGAAAAAGGCTCTCCAGCCAAGACCAAGCTTGGAAGAGGCTACATTCAGAAACTGGACCAAGTTTTGGGCCAACTCACAGTGGGGAGATAGTGCAATTCCCACAAACTGACACTCCTGTCCTACAGTTTTACATCAAAAGGGTTGCCCAGAACTTTACAAGCTGTAGCAGTCCAAGGATCATAAAACTCCACAACTAATGGTTTCTGCATTCAAACTGCAGGGCAGTGTGACCCAAAACCCTGTGGTTATAGCTTTCATAGCTGAATGCATGAAGGAAAAACATCCAGGCAAGAATTGGAGAAATAAATAAGATAGATAGATGGGTGGATGGGTGGATAGAATGAATGAATGAATGCATGAATGCAGATATCCAGGCAAAAATTGCATAAGTAAGATAGATAGATAGATAGATAGATAGATAGATAGATAGATAGATAGATAGATAGATAGATAGACAGACAGACAGATAAGTAGGTAGGTAGGTAGGTAGGTAGGTAGATAGATAGATAGATAGATAGATAGATAGATAGATAGATAGATACATGGATGGATGGATGGATGGATGGATGGATGGATAGATAGATAGATAGATAGATAGATAGATAGATAGATAGATAGGCAGGCAGGCAGGCAGGCAGGCAGGCAGGCGTAGATAGATAGACAGACAGACAGACAGACAAGATAGATGGATGGATGGATGGATGATAGATAGAAAGATAGATAGGCAGGCAGGCCTAGATAGATAGATAGATAGATAGATAGATAGATAGATAGATAGATAGATAGATAGATAGATAGATAGATAGATAGATAAAAATAGTCCATCTCTCTTGCAAAAACTTTTGCTAGGAGACAATTTACTCTCACTTTAATCTTCGGAGGTAGATGCTAGCCAGAAGCGTTGACATCAACAATTCCCCCAAACGCCAAACCAGATGCTGGCTCAGAGGATTGTTCTTCCTCCTTTGTTCCCAAAGGACCCTACTTTGAAAATAAGTTTTTTCCCCCCGTTTAAAAAGAACAGCTTTAAAAGCCAAACCCAAACAACTATAATGCCAAGAGGAAAAATACAATGGTAATCATACAGTATGAAAGGAAGCTACTTAAAATGCTTGTGGACTGTGGTTAAAATAAACTTGACCTACATAGAAAGAATTAAATGAGAAGAGAAAACAGAATGAAGAAGAAGAAAACGAGAGGAGAGGAAAAGAAAGGAAAGGGGAGGGAGGAGAAGAGAGGAGGAGGGAAGAGAAAAGAAGAGGGAGGAGAGGAGAGGAAAGGAAAGGAGGTTTATAGTATCAATATAGATAGTTTAGTTTAGTTTTATTGGATTTATATGCCGCCCGTCTCCAAAAACTCGGGGCGGCTAACAACAACCATAAACAATGTACAATAAAATCCAATACTAAAAGCAAATTAAAACCCCTTAATATATAAAAACCAAACATACATACAAGCATACCATATATACAGTTGTGACGGCCTAGGGGAAGAAAAAGTCTTAATTCCCCCATGCCTGGCAGCAGAGGTGGGTTTTAAGTAGCTTACGAAAGGCAAGGAGGGTGAGGGCAATTCTAATCTCTGGGGGGAGTTGGTTCCAGAGGGCCGGGGCCGCCACAGAGAAGGCTCTTCCCCTGGGTCCCACCAAGTGGCATTGTTTAGTTGACGGGACCCGGAGAAGACCCACTCTGTGGGACCTAACTGGCCGCTGGGATTCGTGCGGCAGAAGGCGGTCCCTGAGATAATCTGGTCCGGTGCCATGAAGGGCTTTATAGGTCATAACCAACACTTTGAATTGTGATCGGAAACTTATCGGCAACCAAAGCAGACTGCGGAGTGTTGGTGTAACATGGGCATATTTTTCTAATAAAATTTAATTACAATTTTAAAAAAAGTTGAGGACTACCTACTGCTTCACCTATTGCCCACTTCAATTTTGGATTGTTTTTCCCTCCAACATCGATTTCTTATGTAACTCTAGAGCTAAACTTAAAACACCTATTATTAACAAAATGAGCTTGGAAGCTCTCAAGGCTTGAAATGAAGATTTCTGCTTAACCGAACTAAATTCTGGCAAGATTTCAAAGGAGTTAAGTAAAAAGTCTCCGGGGGAAGCCCAGAGGCCACCAATATTTGAAAAAGTTCTTGTCCCCCCCAAAATGATGATAAAATAAAATAGGCGTTGATTGCTTACCTGAACGCCTCTTCTCGTACGGTGAGCGGGTACAGCAGTCACATGGGTTGCTCATGTCCAATCCGGTGGAACTGAGCCTAGTATTAAAAAAGCTTGCCGGATCCGCCCCTTCCCCAGAATTCGCGAATCCATAGACTAGGCTCAGTTGTGAAGCTCTGTAGTGTTCAACTCTCATTGTTAGAGGAAGAAAGATATAGAAAGGTAAAGAAGACACATACAAGGGCGGGAAGTGACTGCTGTACCCGCTCACCGTACGAGAAGAGGCGTTCAGGTAAGCAATCAACGCCTATTCTCCGTACTGAAGGAGCGGGTCCAGCAGTCACATGGGACATACCCAATAGATGGTCCCTAGGGTGGGATTAGCTTGCTATCGTGTGAGATAACGGATTGGAGTACCCTTCTGCCGAAGGCAGCGTCCGCTGAAGCGTAAGAATCAATTTTGTAGTGCCTGATGAAGGAATTTGGCGAGGCCCAAGTGGCTGCTTTGCAGACCTCCTCCAACGGGGCTTGAGTCGCCCAAGCGGCCGAGGTGGCTGCGCTCCTGGTGGAATGCGCTGTGATGTTCCTTGGAACTGAGAGGGAGGCCGACTCATAGGCCTTAGATATAGTCCCTCTGATCCAACGGCCTATTACTGTTGAAGACACTTTGGCCCCCATGACTCTGGGATGATAGGCTACAAAAAGTGCTTCTGACCTCCGAAAGGGTCCTGTGCGTTGGATATATATTCTCAGCGCTCTGGTGAGATCCAGGGTGTGCCATCTAATTGCCAAGGGATGGTCTCGTTGGAGGCAGAAGGAAGGTAGGACAATATCCTGAGATCTGTGGAACATGGAACTGACCTTGGGTAAGAAGGTGGGGTCCAGTCGCAAGACTACCTTGTCCTGATGGAATTGACAAAGGTCCTGCCTGATTGAGAGGGCAGCCAGCTCCGAAATGCGTCGGGCAGAGGTAATAGCCACCAGGAATGCTACCTTAAAGGATAGGTACCTGAGGGACGCCGATTTTAGGGGTTCGTATGGTGCCTGCGTGAGGGAATGGAGAACCCGTGGCAAATCCCAGGATGGATACCTGTGGACCTTGGAAGGTCTGAGGTTGGCTATGCCCTTGAGGAATTCCTGAACTTCAGGGAAGGATCGGAGAGGCTGTCTGCGGGGACCCCCTAGGACAGATGAAATGGCTGCCAGATGACGCCGGAGGGTGCTGGTGGAAAGTCCTTTATGGAAGCCTTGCATAAGGAAGGAAATAATTCTGTGTATGGGGATGCACAGAGGGGAGAGACCTTCCTGTAGACACCACTGGTGAAACTTGGACCACGTGTGGTCGTAGATTCGATTGGTGGAACCCCTTCTGGCCTTTAAAATGACCTCCACTGAATCGGGGTCATGACCACGCAGTTCTAAATCTCTCCTGATAACAGCCAGGCGGTGAGGTGGAACCACTCCGGGTCTGGATGGAAAGAGGCCCCCTGCCGCAGCATATCCCCCGAAACGGGAAGTCGCCAAGGGTCCTGGACGGACAGCTGTTGGAGATCCGCGAACCAGGGCCGGCGGGGCCAATGAGGGGCGATTACGATTACTCGGGCCCTCTCGGTGAGGACCTTGTGAATCACGTCCGGGAGGATTGGAATTGGAGGAAATGCGTAGAGTAGGCCTGGAGGCCATGGACTCCGGAGGGCATTGATTGCTTCCGCTCCCGGGGATGGAAATCTGGAATAGAAGCGAGGGAGTTGGGCGTTCGCATTGGTCGCGAAGAGATCCAGGATTGGTAGGCCGAATCTGAGGGTGATTTGATGGAACAGGTCTTGATGGAGGTTCCACTCTCCTGGGTCTATCGTTGCTCGGGATAGCCAATCCGCCTGGACGTTGAGACTCCCCGAGATGTGATCGGCTAGGAGCGACTGGAGATGTTTTTCCGCCCAAAGGCCCAACTTGAGGGCCTCCCTCATGAGAGCCTTGGATCTCGTGCCCCCCTGTCTGCAGATATGGCTTTTTGTGGCAATGTTGTCGGTGAGAATGAGAACGTGCCGGTTGGGAATGCGAGGAGAGAAATGCTTCAGAGCCAGGGAAACGGCTCTTAACTCTAGCCAATTGATTGGCCTGGAAGCTTCCTCCGGGGACCACGTGCCCTGGGCTATCATCCCCTGGGCGTGGGCGCCCCATCCCGATAGACTGGCATCTGTGGTGATGACAAATTGATCCGGGCACCTGAACGGGGATCCTCTGTCCATGGCCGGAGACTTCCACCACTTGAAGGATCTGCGAACACTCAGTGGGATGACAATGCGTCGATTTGAGTTGCTGTGCCCCGATCTCTGAAAAGGTAACAGGAGCCACTGGAGTTCCCTAGCATGAAGGCGAGCCCAGGGAATGATGCCTATGCATGACACCATCTTCCCCAAAAGGGAAGATAGAGCAACTATGGATACTGAAGAATTAGATAAAAAGTTAGAAATTAACTCCACTATACTGAGTTTTCTCTCGGGAGAGAGAAAAACCTGGGAGGATTCTGAATCAATAATGGATCCCAGGTGAGAAATGGATGTGGAAGGTTGGAGGTGACTTTTATCAAAGTTGATGGAAAATCCATGGTCCTGAAGGACTGACATGGTGACCGAAAGGTCTGTTTTCACTCTCTCTAGGGAGTTCCCATGAATCAAAATATCATCAAGATAACATAAAATGTGGATGGGAGACGCCCGGATATAGGCCGCCAGGGACCCCAAGAGCTTTGTAAAGACCCGAGGGGCCGAGGAAAGGCCAAATGGCATCGCCCTATACTGGAAATGCCTGCCTTGAAAGGAAAAACGTAAAAATTTTCTGTGGCATTTGGCTATAGGAATGTGAAGGTAGGCCTCAGTGAGGTCTAAGGAGACCATGAAATCTCCCGAGTGAATGGCGGCCAAAATAGAAGACAAGGAGTGCATCTTAAACTTCCTATATTTGATGAATAGGTTTAGTTTCTTTAAATCCAAAATAGCTCTCCAACCTCCGGAGGACTTTGGAACCATAAATAGGATGGAGTAAAAACCTAGGCCCTTCTGACCGGAAGGGACCGGTTGAATGGCTCTGATGGACAATAGATGAGAAATGGCCTCCTCCATACGGTTACAATCTGAGGATGACCTGGGAGAAGGGCAGGAAATAAAACGTTTAGGGGGAGGAGAAATAAATTCTAAAAGAAGGCCTGTTTGAACAGTGTCAATGACCCAAGGGTCCTTGGAGGTGAGACGCCAATTAGAGGCGAAATGAGCTAGGCGACCCCCTATGGGAATGGAGGTAAGATTACCATCTAGGTTTTTTTGAAGCCCTGTTAGAGGAAGCTCCCCTTTGGAAGCGAAACCCTCTACCCCTGGAGTTCCTACCTTGGGAACGAAAGCGGGGGGAATACTGACCTGGAGATCTCTGATAGGAAGCCGCTTGATCTTGCTGGCGCCCTGGGCGACGAAAGGACTGCGTTTTGGTAGCCTTTTTTGTGGTTGGACCCAAAACTTTCTTCTTGTCCGTGGTCTCCGTGAGGAGTGGATCCAGAAGATCACCGAAGAGAAGGTCGCGCTTTAAGGGACCCTGGGATAACTGCCACTTTTGGCGAACTCCCGCTTGCCAAGGGCGAATCCATAGGAGTCTTCTTGCCGTTGTAGAAGCTGCAATAGACTTAGCAGAAAATCTAGTAGATTGCAAGGTGGCATCAGCCACGTACTGGGCAGCTGCAAAGACCTTGTTGAAGTCTTGTTGACCTCTCAAGTCATCGGGAGGAATATGCTGTTGAAGTTGGCGAAGCCACAGCAGCATGGCTCTGGAGAAAAAGGAAGCCGCTGCAGAACTTTTAATGGCCCAGGAATCAGCGGTGAATCCTCTTTTGAGCATTTGCTCAATGCGCTTGTCCTCTGGGCGGAGGACTTCCTCCGCCTCGCCTGGCACAGCCGCTGCCGAGTGAAGAATCTTGACAGGTTCATCCGGTTTGGGAAAGGATAGAAGCTCTTCATAGGAAGAGGAAAGTTTGTACAACTTTCTATCCTTGGTGGAGGGATTAAGGCCAGATGCTGGAAATTCCCACTGTTTGAGTAAAGCATCTTTAAACAATTTAGGCATAGGAATTACCTCGTTATCCTCCTGTTCCTCTGTGAAGTAAGGTAAATTCTCCTCGGGGGGATCAGTGGAAGTGGAGGCTTGTTTCTCCTGGGCCGCTAATCCCGTAGAAATTCTAGCTTTGAGGAGGAGAGATTTGAATAATTGAGAAGGAAAAATAGTAATTGGAGGAGGAACCTTTATTTGGGATTCCTCATCATCTGATAAGCCTTGAAAAGGATCCTCATCATCCTCTATATCCTCATATTCATCCTGGGAGGAATCTGAATCATCCTGAATAGGAGCTCTGACCGCTGGGGAAGAACCCAAGGGGCGGGAGGAACGAGAAGGAGGAAGAGGTAAGGGAAGCTCATTGATGGTGGAGAGTTTGGCATCAATGGCTTTGGACAGCACAGCAAATATAGACTGGAACTCAGGAGGTAAACTGGAAATATCAGCAGAAATGGCAGAAGAATCCCTAAAGGCCTGGGAAGATCCTGGCTGGGGGGAATCTTCAATAATATCTGGTTCCTCTGGACCTATGCCCCATAGGTTAGGTTGGGGTCTGTCTAGGTTTGGCTCATCCAGAGATAACACAGGGACCCCAGAAGGAGGTAGACTAGAAGCCTCTGGGGGGTCTTGACTACTGATTACTTGGGCCTGCACTTTCAAACGTTTTGCTGATTTGTCATGGATTTTTTGTAGGGCTAGGTCCCTTCTCTTCTCGGCCCTGGTGACCTTGGTCGAGGGGCGGGCCCCTGGAGAAGAGGAGGAAGAGGCCTGGGGGATACTAGTAATCTCATCGCCTGTAGGCCTGGCCTCTCTGGGACCTTTAGTTGTGCCTCTCTTGGGAAAAGTAGCCATAGTCTGACAATTAACAGAAGACAAGGCTGAGCCAATAACTGAATAATAAGGAGAAGAATTTCAAGGACTTCCCAAGAGGAATGGATCCTGCTTCGAGGCCTCGAAGCTGCTGAAACTTGAGGACAATCTGGGCAAACCCAGAGTTCGTGCCCCCAAACCCAGCGGGGCCAGCCTCCCTAAACTTTATAATTAAGTAAACCAAGGCACTCTGGTTGGAGGCTTAGCCGGTGGAGAATTTAGCCTGGGACCCCCAAGGCCCGCTCCGGGATCCACGCGGTGGACTGAGGCCTACGCGGCTGGCAGGAGGCCAACACGAGAGGCCTAGAATTAAAAAGGGCGCGAAGGCCTTCGCGCCGAAAAAAATCGCTCCGTAATTACTTAAAGGGGAAGCGATCGACTAAGTCCAGGAGACTAGAAGGCGTCTCACTCCGCAGGAGGTATTTCTTAAGCCCTTAAATATTTTGTATACAATAAATAATCAATAATTCAATAGATTAATACTTGCACCGGGACCTCCAGGCCAAAGGATTAGAAGAATCCACAAGCGGCCGCAGGAATCGTAACCGGCAAAACCGCCGGGGGAAAAACGAAACCGCAACTTCTCCAAAGGAAAAAAGCCGAGCCGCAAACGGCTGGCGCTATTAGTGCAAGTAAATAATAATGATAAAACAAATCTTACTACTTTTGAAGAAAAGGATCGAAGGGAAGGTGTTAGTATGTTGAACGAGCTATCACAATACAACCGCAGGATATGCGAACTGAGCGAATTCTGGGGAAGGGGCGGATCCGGCAAGCTTTTTTAATACTAGGCTCAGTTCCACCGGATTGGACATGAGCAACCCATGTGACTGCTGGACCCGCTCCTTCAGTACGGAGAAGTCCAATAGCATCCTCCAAAATCTGCCATATTGAAGCTGCCCTTTATCATAAAATTTGAATTTGGCCAAAGATATTTGCCTGTAAAATTTGTCTATGTATAGGAGCATCCAATAGAAATTAATAATCTGGATTGAATAAAAAATAATACAAGATCCCCTCTTAAAATTAGCAATAGCACTTATATACTCTAAGCGAGTAAGCCTCTGGGTCTGAACAATTATGATTCTTGAAAAGCAAGGTCTCAAAACAAAGCCCAATGCAACAACATCGCCAAAAAGGCTTCAAGAGTTGTTAATCTAACCCTACGTAGCTTCTGCTCCGGGAATCTCATACTACTAACCAGAGTTTACAAAACTTTCACCAGACCAATCCTTCAGTAGAGCTCATCTGTCTGAAACCCACACCGCATTTTGGACATAAACACTCTAGAAAATGTCCACAGATACTTTATTAGAAGAGCCCTCTGCTCCTCCACTCGCAATAGAATACTCTACACAACTAGACTTACAATCCTAGGTTTAGAAAGCTCAGAACTACGTCGCCTGAAACACGACCTAAGCATAGCCCAGGTATCGACAAACCCAGGCGCCTGGTCGCCAGTGGCGCCTAGAAAATGTTGTCTGGCGCCTAGAAAATGTTGCCTGCTGTACTGTATGTATACAGTATATTTTTCCCGCCTTGTGTTTACGCCCAGAAATGGTACATCTTGGCTTCCGTAGCTCCGCCCATCAACCTCGGAGCGAGCTGCTTTCCCAGCGTCCCCTGCGCTTGCGTGCGTCTCTCCCTCCCCCCCTTGCCTCCATTCCGCCTCCTACTCGAACCCCTTCACTCCCCCCCCACCGCACACAGACGCTCCGATCTTGGCCGCTCACCCGCCTTCGGAGAGAAGCGGAAGCCCCTCCCCTCCCGGCGTGAGGTTTTGTTCATTCCTCCTCCGGCCGCGTGCGCGGTGACTTCCGACCAGTAACCCCTCCTCCCCCCTCCCCCCCTCACCCGCGTCCCCGGCCCGGTCTCCCTTTCCTTCTTCTCTGTTTCGGTTTCTGACTAACGGTCTCCCCTCGGATCCCGACGGGAGTACAGCAGAGCCGGCTCGGCGGAGCCAGGCCTGCGCCGGGGGGGAGGGGGTGAAAGCGATGTCAGGTGGAGACTCGGCAGCTGCCGCGGCCTCCCCTCAGCCGTTGCCCTTCTCGCTGCCCAAGCCTCCCCCCCTGATGCAACTGAACCCCGGCGAAGGCGTGCGTCCTGTGGGACCTCCCGGGCCGGAACAGTCGCCGAAAAGCGCTCGCATGGGTGGCCGGCCGGACTGGCCTGCCGGGAAACCCGTCAGTCTTCTGGCGCCTCTCCTTCCGCCGCGCGGGGAACCCGAACCGCTCCTTCCCTTCGGGCCAGTAATCTCAACCACACCGGACTACGGTGTGGTTGAGATTACTGCATTGGCTCATCATTTTCGTAAACAGCTATCTCCACCTGAAAGTGATGACCAATGCATTCACTCACTCCTCAATGAGTGGTATGAGTTTAAGGTCCTTGGAAAAGGAAAGAAACTGTGTGAGCTTCTGGATTTGGCACTCTCCAACACCGAGAGATTTCCAGTTCTGGGAAACCTGTTGTCGATTGTAGCGGTGCTCCCTGTCTCAACCTCATGTTGTGAAAGAGGATTTAGTTTGATGAACATGGTCAAAAATAAATTCAGATCAAGGATGCAAGAAGAAAGTTTAAGTGACTTGTTTATGATCACCATGAATGGGCCATCTGTGAAGGCGTTTGATCCTGCCAAGGCTGTGGACCACTGGTACTTCAGCTCTAAAATCACAAGGCATGTTCATGGCCACAAAACGCAAAGTGAAAAACACTAGAATGTTGCCTAAAATCTAAAATATCAAAATATAATATTTATTATCTTTAAAAGTAAAATGTTGTTTATAACGTTTGTAATGTTTTTTTTGTTAAATTAAAAACCAAGTTTGCTTAAAAAAAATTCTGGCTCCTAAATTTTTTGGCTGGCTCCTAGATTCTGAACAACTTTGTCGACCCCTGGCATAGCCCATAAAATCATCTGCTGCAACGTCCTTCCTGTCAACGACTACTTCAGCTTCAACCACAACAACACATGAGCACACAACAGATACAAACTCAAAGTAAACCGCACCAACTGTAGGAGATACGACTTTAGTAACCGTGATGCATGGAACTCACTACCAGACTCTGTAGTATCATCACCTAACCCCCAAAACCACCCTTAGACGATCCACTTTTGACCTCTCCTGATTCCTACGAGGTCAGTAAGGGGCGTGCATAAGTGCACCAGCGTGCCTTTCGTCCCCTGCCCTAATGTTTTTCTCTTACTGGTATCATGTATATAAATATTATTATATCTCTCTATACCACCAACACATTATTATGATTATGATTATGATTATTTATTAGATTAGTATGCCGCCCCTCTCCGTAGACTTGGGGCAGCTCACAGCAATAATAAAGACAATGTAAAACAAATCTAATAATTTAAAAAACATTAAAAACCCCATTATTAAGAGCAAACATACACACAAACATACCATGTATAAACTGTATAGGCCCGGGGGAGATGTCTCAATTCTCCCATGCCTGATGGCAGAGGATGGTTTTAAGAAGTTTACGAAAGGCAAGGAGGGTGGAGGCAGTTCTAATCTCCCGGGGGGGGGGGGGGAGCTGGTTCCAGAGGGCCGGGGCGACCACAGAGAAGGCTCTTCCCCTGGGTCCCGCCAGACGACATTGTTTAGTCGACGGGACCCGGAGAAGGCCAACTCTGTGGGACCTAACCGGTCACTGGGATTCGTGCGGCAGAAGGCGGTCCCGGAGATATTCTGGTCCGGTGACATGAAGGGCTTTATAGGTCATAACCAACACTTTGAATTGTGACCAGAAACTGATCGGCAACCAATGCAGACTGCGGAGTGTTGGTGTAACATGGGCATCCCTGGGGAAGCCCATGATTGCTCTTGCAGCTGCATTCTGCATTGTTATATGTTTGTATACCACCAATACAGTACATGCTTGACAAAACAAACAAACAAAAAAATAAATAAAATTGTTTGTTTATTTTAGTTCACATCACCTATTTATGCGCCTGGTGCCATTTAAGGTACCGTAATTCAGCAGCAAAGCTAAGGGGAATACAGTGTTCCCTCGATTTTCGCGGGTTCGAACTTCGCGAAAAGTCTATACCACGGTTTTTCAAATATATTAATTAAAAAATACTTTGCGGGTTTTTTCCCTATACCACGGTTTTTCCCGCCAGATGACATCATATGTCATAGTCAAACTTTCGTCTGCCTTTAATAAATATTTTTTAAAATAAACTTTAATAAATAAACATGGTGAGTAATAATCTAAATGGTTGCTAAGGGAATGGGAAATTGCAATTTAGGGGCTTAAAATGTTAAGGGAAGGCTTGGGATACTGTTCATAGCCAGAAATAGTGTATTTACTTCCGCATCTCTACTTCGCAGAAATTCGACTTTCGCGGGCGGTCTCGGAACGCATCCCCCGCAAAAATAGAGGGAACACTGTACATAAGTGCACCAGAGTGCCTACCGTCCCCTGTCCTATAATCTCTCCTATATTTCCTATATCTTCTCTTCTATCTCTTCTATCCTTTCTATCTTTTCTGCTATTCTCTCATTATATTTTATTCCTGTATATTCTCTTCTATACTCCCTTTGATACATTCTATTCCTATATATCCGTTATAACCTTCATTGTGTATTATTGTGTATTGGACAAAACAAATAAATAAATAAAAATAAATAAATTCTATATATATATAATTCTTAGCAGCCTAATTGACACTTGTGAAGGCAAAAGCAAGGGAGGGAGCTGCCTGTTGCCCGAATTAACAACTTCCTCTATTGCCTGGTTTAAAATGCAAAGGAAACCCATTGCTAAGCCACGTGACTCCCAGCTGCAATGCAGAGGAATGCAAGCCGGATAAGCTGCTAGTGCTGGCTAAATGGCACATCCTTCATCGGAGCCACGGAGCCAGCATTTTGGGAATCGACGGGTTTCCTTTTGAAGGCAACAAACCCTTTGAAGCTGGTTTGGATTCCGTGATGTCGGCACAGAGGAATATAATTTTTATATTCTACAGAGGAATCAAGACCTCCTGGTCCATCTAGTCTGCCCTTATACTATTTCCTGTATTTTATCTTAGGATGGATATATGTTTATCCCAGGCATGTTTAAATTCAATTATTGTGGATTTACCAACCGCGTCTGCTGGAAGTTTGTTCCAAGCATCTACTACTCTTCCAGTAAAATAATATTTTCTCACATTACTTCTAATCTTTCCCCCAACTCTCTTGCTTTTAAAGTTGAATGCATATTGTGTGTTACTCATATTTGTATATAAACGTATTATTTTCTAATAAAATTTAATTAAAATAAAAAATAAAAGTTGAGTACTTGCCTGCATTTTATGCTAAAGGCAGGAGAAGCCTGAACACGGGCTTCCAACGTTTTAGTATGTGACGTTTGTTGGGATTGCATGAAAGGTGAAAATGTGTGTAATGTAAAGTTCATTAAGGTAAAGATGTAAAGATGTGGACTTCAGTCCCCAGGATTCCCCAGCCAGGTAGTTGACTTTGGTAGCCAATCACCAGGAGAAGGAGAGTTCTAGTCTCACCTTAAGGACAGAGGCCCAACTGAGTGACTTTGGACCAATTAAGATAGTGTACGTCTCTTGCAGAAATGTCTTGGAACAAACTTCCAGCAGACGTGGTTGGTAAATCCCAAGGAACTGAATTTAAACTGTTCTTTGTTAGCAAAAACTTCAGAAGAGAAGGATTGAGGGGTAGTGATTTCTGACAGTCTCAAAATGGGTGAACAGTGCAATCAGGCGGTAGGAAAAGCAAGTAGGATGCTTGGCTGCATAGCTAGAGGTATAACAAGCAGGAAGAGGGAGATTATGTCCCGCTATATAGAGTGCTGGTGAGACCCCATTTGGAATACTGTGCTCAGTTCTGGAGACGTCACCTACAAAAAGATATTGACAAAATTGAACGGGTCCAAAGACGGGCTACAAGAATGGTGGAAGGTCTTAAGCATAAAACGTATCAGGAAAGACTTCATGAACTCAATCTGTAGAGTCTGGAGGACAGAAGGAAAAGGGGGGACATGATTGAAACATTTAAATATGTTAAAGGGTTGAATAAGGTCCAGGAGGGAAGTGTTTTTAATAGGAACACAAGAACAAGGGGACACAATCTGAAGTTAGTTGGGGGAAAGATCAAGGCAACATGAGAAAATATTATTTTACTGAAAGAGTAGTAGATCCTTGGAACAAACTTCCAGCAGACGTGGTTGGTAAATCCACAGGAACTGAATGTCAACATGCCTGGGATAAACATAGATCCATCCTAAGATAAAATACAGAAAACAGTATAAGGGCAGACTAGATGGACCCTGAGGTCTTTTTCTGCTGTCAGACTTCTATGTTTCTATGTTTCTTTCATCTAGTTAAGCCAGTGTTTCCCAACCTTGGCAACCTGAAGATATCTGGACTTCAACTCCCAGAATTCCCCAGCCAGCATTCGCTGGCTGGGGAATTCTGGGAATTGAAGTCCAAATATCTTCAGGTTGCCAAGGTTGGGAAACACTGAGTTAAGCAAGCCAACAGGTGACAGGTGCACAAGACAGGTGCAGTAGCAAACGACCGTAGCCACTTTTGACTCGCTGTCCTATGGGTGCAATGCTGCGTTGCTATCTCTCTGAAGAGATAAACTCTTTCAAAACTATTAATTGAGGACTCTGACCTGAACATTAGGCGATTGATAAAGGAATTAACAGCGGTTGGGAAATTCTGTTCCCTTTGCTACTATTAAGGTCAATTAAATAGGGGAAAGGAAAATGACAATCCTTCTGTAGACAACCGACAAAGCAGAATATTCATAGTTCAGAATTGATGGTTGGATTGCTTTCTTGTGGACCTCTCATTACCCGACTAGGTAATACCATCAGTGCTAAGAGGGAGTGTAGTCCAAAACAAGGAGAGCGGCAGGCTCGAATCAGGCCACCGATTGTCCACACGTGGCTTGCCCTGTTAGTGTTCCTGAGGACAACTGAAGTCCACCCATCGCTAACCAAGGAAAGGAGCAACCTGGAATCAAGGAGAAACTTCCTAACGGTGAAGATAGTTAATCACAGTTTGCCTCCTGAAGCTGTGAATGCTCCAACAGTGGAGGGTTTTTAATAGGAGACTGGACAGTCACTTGTCTGAAATAAGTTCTCCTGCTTCAAAAGGGGGATGGACTAGAAGACCTCTAGGGCAGTGATTTTCAACCTTTTTTGAGCCGCGGCACATTTTTTACATTTACGAAACCCTGGGGCACATTGATCGGGGGGAGGGGAGAGGCTAAAAAAAGTTTGGACAAAAAAATTCTCTCTCTCTCTTCCTCCCTTTCACTCTATTTCTCTCTCCCTCCCTCTTTCTCTCCCTTCCTTCTTTCTCTCTCCATCCCTCTTTCTTTCTCTTCCGTCTTTCCTCTCTCTTTTGCTCTCTTTCTCTCTCCCTCCCTACCTCCCTCTATGTCTTTCTCTCTCTCTCCTTCCCTCCCTCTCTTTCTCTTTCTCTCTTGCTTTCTTTCTCTCTCTCTTGCTTTCTTTCTCTTGTTCTCTTTCTCTCTCTCACTCTTTCTCTCTCTTGCTTTCTTTCTCTCTCTGAGCTTCGCAGCACACCTGACCATGTCTCACGGCACACTAGTGTGCCGCGGCACACTGGTTGAAAAACACTGCTCTAGGGTCCTGTCCTACTCTAATTCTGCATTTCTATTCTGTTCTAGTTCTATTCTATTCTGCATTCCAATATTCTATTCCATTCTTTATTATTCTATTCTATTTATTATTCTATTCTTTTCTATTCTAGTTTTTTATTATTCTATTCTTTATTATTCTATTCTATTCCTATTCCATTCTGCATTCCAATATTCCATTCCATTCCATTCTTTTTCTCTTCTGTTCTTTACTATTCTATTCTATTATTTTATTCTTTATTATTCTATTCTATTCTATTCTATTCTTTCCAATTCAGTTCAAGTTCTCCTGCTTCAAAAGGGGTCTGACTAGAATATCTCCAAGGTTCCATCCTGTCCTATTCTATTTTAATTCTGCATTTCATCTCTGTCCTAGTTCCGCATTTCTGTTCTGTCCTAGTTCCGCATTGCATTTCTGCATTTAGATTAGATTAGAATTCTTTATTAGCCAAGTGTGATCGGACACACAAGGAATTTGTCTTTGGTGCAGATGCTCTCGGCATACATAAAAGAAAAGATACATTTGTCAACAATCATGAGATACAACACTTAATAATTGTCATGGGGTCAAACAAGCAATGAGGAACCAATCAATATGAATAAAAATCTTAAATTTCTGCTCTGCATTGTTCTGCATTTCTGCTCTGCATTTTTGTTCTGCATTGCTCTACTCTGCTCTGCTCTATTCTATTCTGCATTCCAATATTCTATTCCATTCCATTCTTTATTATTCTATTCTATTCTATTCTTTTCTATTCTATTCTTTTATTATTCTATTCTATTCTATTCTGCAATCCAATATTCTATTCCACTCCATTCTTTATTATTCCAGCCTTTTCTATTCTATTGTAGTCTTTATTATTCTATTCTATTCTGCAATCCAATATTCTATTCCAATCTTTATTATTCTAGTCTTTTCTATTCTATTCTATATTATTCTATTCTATTCTGCATTCCAATATTCTATTCTATTCCATTCTTTGTTATTCTAGTCTTTTCTATTCTAGTCTTTTATTATTCTATTCTATTCTAGTCTGCAATCTAATATTCTATCCCATTCCATTCTTTATTATTCTAGTCTTTTCTATTCTATTCTAGTCTTTATTATTCTATTCTATTCTCTTCTGCAATCCAATATTCTATTCCATTCCATTCTTTATTATTCTAGTCTTTTCTATTCTATTCTAGTCTTTATTATTCTGTTCTGTTCTATTCTGCATTCCAATATTCTATTCTATTCTTTACTATTCTAGTCTTGATTATTCTATTCTACTTATTCTATTCCATTCTAGTTTAGAATAGTCTTTCCAATTCTAGTTCCAATTCTATTTTCCATTCCCATTCCATTCAAATTAGCGCTCTCCAGGTTAAGAACCATGGGCTTTGGAGTTCTCCCAAAACTTCAGTCATTCTCCGGTGGCTTCTCCATTTCTCACCGCTAATGTGTACTGCCTTTGGCACCGAGACAGTTATTAATCCACAACCCGGGCGCTTCTTCCTATAAAACCCCTCCTGAGTCATTTCCCTTTTGGGCTTCCTGTCGCATCCAGTCCGTAAGCTCTCCCTCTAACTGGCAGAGGGGGCAGCCCCCCCCCCCAAAGTGGGAAGATATCGGGGGCATGAGAAAGGGCAGCTCGGAAACCAACTGGCATCATGGGGGGGGGGGGGGCGCGGCAGGATGCATTCCTGTCTTAGAAAACATTGATGGGAGAGGGTTTGTTTTTGGTGGTCCGACTTCAACTGGCATAGATGCGCCTATTGTTTGCAAAGTGCAGATAGCTAGAGCTAGGATAACACAAAACAGGTTGACTGATAAGATTACTGCTAGAGTTGGAAGGGACCTTGTAGGTCATCTAGTTCAACCCTCCTGCTCAAGCGGGAGTCATAGAAACATAGAAGATTGACGGCAGGAAAAGACCTCCTGATCCATCTAGTCTGCCCTTATACTATTTCCTGTATTTTACCTTAGGATGGATATATGTTTATCCCAGGCATGTTTAAATTCAGTGACTGTACATTTGCCAATCACGTGTCCTGGGAGTTTGTTCCAAGCATCTACTACTCTTTCAGTCAAATAATATTTTCTCACGTTGCTTCTGATCGTTCCCCCAACTAACCTCAGATTGTGCCCCCTTGTTCTTGGGTTCACTTTCCTATGAAAAACACTTCCTTCCTGAACCTTATTTAACCAATTGCTGAATATTTTGAATTTTGATCGTGGGGATGCTTAACAAAGTGTGAAAAACGGTCGTAAGTCACTTTTTTTAGAAACATAGAAACATAGAAGACTGACGGCAGAGAAAGACCTCATGGTTCATCTAGGACCTTATACTATTTCCTGTATTTTATCTTAGGATGGATCTATGTCTATCCCAGGCATGTTTAAATTCAGTGACTGTGGATTTACCAACCACGTCTGCTGGAAGTTTGTTCCAAGCATCTACTACTCTTTCAGTAAAATAATATTTTCTCATGTTGCTTCTGATCTTTCGCCCCTTTTCTAAGCTATCCAGAGTCGCTTCGTAGAGAGATGGGCGTCTTACAAATTTAATAAACAGAAAATAAAAATAAACCAATGGTGTCATTTATGTGGAACAAGTCTAATTGGGGGTTTTGCTTTGTTTTTGTTTGGAAAAAGCACCTTTGGGATAACTATGACTTGCATGACTGAGTATCTCCATAAACAACTATTAGGCGAACTTTAGCTTCTGGGGAAAAATAATATGCACCAGTGAGTCTTATTTTCCAGAGCTTAAAGACTATTAAAGTCACGTTTGGGGGTGGGGGGTGGGTTGGGACTTGGGGGTTGGGGTTTTTTTGCAACCGCTGCAGAGAATGAAGTGAGAAAGACTTCTTGTGGGCGAGGTTACTCTTATCAGGACATATCCTGCATCCTTAAAATTCAAGCCGTCAAGTTAAAAACCACAAGAAATGTCAGATCAGCAGTTGAAGGGGTTTCCTTTCCCTCTCTATACACTAATGACTGCATCTCAAACGATCCATCTGTTAAACTACTGAAGTTTGCAGATGATCCAGCAGTGATCGGACTCATTCGAGACAATGATGAATCTGCATACAGACGGGAAGTTGGACAACTATCCTTGTGGTGAGACCAGAACAATCTAGAATTGAACACACTCAAAACCGTAGAAATGGTGGTAGACTTTAAGAGAAACCCTTCCACCCTTCCACCTCTCACAATACTAGACAACACAGTATCAACAGTAGAGACCTTCAAATTTCTAGGTTCTATCATATCTCAAGACCTAAAATGGTCACCTAACATCAAAAACATCCTCAAAAAAGCACAACAAAGAATGTTCTTTCTGCGCCAGCTCAGGAAGCTCAAACTGCCCAAGGAGCTGCTGATACAGTTCTACAGAGGAATCATTGAGTCTGTCATCTGCACCTCTATCACTGTCTGGTTTGGGGCTGCAACCCAACAGGACCGACACAGACTTCAGAGGACAATCAGAATTGCAGAAAAAACAATTGCTGCCAACCTGCCTTCCATTGAGGACCTGTAGACTGCACGAGTCAAAAAGAGGGCGGGTAAAATATTTACTGACCCATCACATCCTGGACACAAATTGTTTCAACTCCTACCCTCAAAACGTCGCTACAGAGCACTGCACACCAAGACAACTAGACACAAGGACAGTTTTTTTCCGAACGCCATCACTCTACTAAACAAATAATTCCCTCAACACTGTCAGACTTTCTACTAAATCTGCACTTCTATTCTACTAGTTTTTCTCATCATTCCTTTCACCCATTTCCTCCCATGTTGACTGTATGACTGTAACTTGTTGCGTATATCCTAAGATTTTTATTAATATTGCTTCTTCATTGCTTATTTGACCCCTATGACAATCATTAAGTGTTGTACCACATGATTCTTGACAAATGTATATTTTATTTTATGTACGCTGAGAGCATATGCACCAAGACAAATTCCTTGTGTGTCCAATCACACTTGGCCGATAAAAATTCTATTCTATTCTATTCTATTCTAATCAGCCTGTTTGAGAATTCAGAATATTTTAATTGCGCAGGCTAAAGAGCCTAAGACAGCAAGACAAGATTGGGGGGAAAAAATAGCAGAATGTTTAAGAAAAAGTCTTAATTAAAGCATTATTCAGAGTGTTGGTTATGACCTATAAAGCTCTACATGGCATCGGACCAGATTGCGGGACCGCCTTCTGTCGCATGAGTCCAAGTGACCGGTTAGGTCCCATAGAGTTGGCCTTCTCCAGGTCCCATCAACTAGACAATGTCGCTTGGCGGGGCCTCGGGGAAGAGCCTTCTCTGTGGGGGCCCCGGCTCTATAGCATGAGCTCCCCCCAGAGATTCGTACTTCTCCCACCCTCCTCGCCTTCCGTAAGAGTCTAAAGACTCATTTGTGTCGCCAGGCTTGGGGCCGTTAGAAGCTAGCCCCCTGGCCGACGAGGGCAGCTATGTCTGCTGTTGAATGGGAACGAGTGATTTTTAAATGCTATTAGGGTTTTTAAATTTAATTAGATAAATTAATTGGTTGGTTATGACCTTTAAAGCCCTACATGGCAATGGACCAGAGTACCTCCGGAACCGCCTGCTACCGCACGAATCCCAGCGACCGATAAGGTCCCACAGAGTTGGCCTTCTCCGGGTCCCGTTGACTAAACAATGTCGTTTGGCGGGCCCCAGGGGAAGAGCCTTCTCTGTGGCGGCCCCGGCCCTCTGGAATCAACTCCCCCCAGAGATTAGAACAGCCCCCACCCTCCTTGTCTTTTGCAAATTACTCAAGACCCACCTATATCGCCAGGCATGGGGGAACTGAGACACCTCCCCCAGGCTTTTATATTTTATGTTTGGTATGTATGTGTTGTATGGTTTTAATTGTTGGGGTTTTATATATCTTTTCTTTTAATATTAGATTTGTTCACTGTTATATTGTTTTTATTATTGTTGTGAGCCGCCCCGAGTCTTTGGAGAGGGGCAGCATACAAATCTAATAAATTGAATTGAATTGAATTAATTGGATTTTAGATATTTGCACCGTACATTGTGTTTCACGATATGTTGTAAGGCGCCCCGAGTCCTCGGAGATGAGCAACATATAAATCAAATCAAATGGAATGCCTGGCTGCATAGCTAGAGGTATAACAAGCAGGAAGAGGAAGATTGTGATCCTGCTGTATATAACACTGGTGAGACCACATTTGGAATACTGTACTGTGTCCAGTTCTGGAGACCTCACCTACAAAAAGGTATTGATAAAATTGAACGGGTCCAAAGATGGGGTACAAAAATGGTGGTAGGTCTTAAACATAAAACGTATCAGGAAAGACTTCATGGACTCAATCTGTCTAGTCTGGAGGACAGAAGGAAAAGGGGGGACACGATCGAAACATTTAAATATGTTAAAGGGTTAAACAAGGTTCAGGAGGGAAGTGTTTTTAATAGGAAAGTGAACCCAAGAACAAGGGGGCACAATCTGAGGTTAGTTGGGGGAAAGATCAGAAGCAACGTGAGAAAATATTATTTTATTGAAAGAGTAGTAGATGCTTGGAACAAACTTCCAGCAGACGTGATTGGTAAATCCACAGTAACTGAATTTAAACATGCCTGGGATAAACATATATCCATTGCAAGATAAAATACAGGAAATAGTATAAGGGCAGACTAGATGGACCATGAGGTCTTTTTCTGCCGTCAGTCTTCTATGTTTCTATGTAATAGGGATCCTGGTCCCTGGGTGTAGCAGTTTGTAGGGCAGCTTTTGTCAGGGCAATGTTGTTCTTTCTCGCTCTATTTTTGTTCACATTTCATAAGGCGCCGATGACAAGCCTATCTTTCCCCCTGGCCATGTTGTGTGTCTCTTCACAACTCTCACTTGTCACAAGGAAGGACGTGGCGTTTTTTCTGCCAATAATCGAGATGCACACTTCAGACTTTCTAAAAGCGTTCAGCATGGAGAACAAAAACAGACTAATTTCATTCCTTAAATGACGCAAGAAAAGGGATATTTCCTGAAAGATCCTTTGGAAACATGCACCCTGAAGACAGAACTGGAAGGGATCATGGAGGTCTTCTAGTCCAGTGTTTCCCAACCTTGGCAATTTGAAGATATCTGGACTTCAACTCCCAGAATTCCCCAGCCAGCATTCTAAGTTGCTTCTCTCCTTGTTTAGTTTCCACCCATTGCTTCTTGTTCTACCCTCAAGGTGCTTTGGAGAATATGTTGACTCCCTCTTCTTTGTGGCAACCCCTGAGATATCGGAAGGCTGCTATCATGTCTCCCCTGGTCCTTCTTTTCCTTAAACTAGCCATGCCCAGTTCCTGCATCCATTCCTGTTCTACTTAGTCTCACAGAATGAAAGCAGCATAAAATCCTTGGTAGCTTCAGCAGAGAGCCCGGATTTATTTTACATATACAGTATATATATTTTTTAATAGCTGAAAAAGTTCCCATTGCAAAATTGGAGCGGTGCCTCCTTTTGCAAACGGCAAAACCTTTTGTTTGCTTCCTTCGTGGCAAAGGTTAAAGTGGCCCTGAGCTAAAATGAATGGAGTTGGACAGGTGCCTCTCGCCTCCTTTTCCCCTGGCACCCTCTCCGACATTAGCGGTGGGCTGGAGGCTCGCTCGCTTTGCTTACAGCTGCATAAATCACTGCCAAGCCTGTTTTTTGGAGCAAACCCGATCTAGCTCTCGTCAACATTCGGGATCATGTCGACGTCAGGAGATTAAAATGGCTAAAAATATAAGCCGCTAAGAGTAAACACCGAGCTCTTAAGCCATCTGAATGTACCCAAGAATGCATGTCGGGTACAGGACATCATGTTGGGGCGAAAAGGTCAGCGGAATGGCCTTTTCGAGAGGCAGCTGGACTTCCTTGTTTTTCTTTGAAGACGTTTCGCTTCTCCTCTTAAGAAGCTTCTTCGGCTCTGACTGGGTGGCAAGGAGTGGAAGGATTGATTCTCCCTGCAGACCAAGCTGGTCATTTGCATCCTTTTAGAGAGTCGTTGAGGCCACTTGGAGGTTTATCTGCATCCTCGGAGTCACCTGAGAAGTGCAAGTTGGGGTGAAATAAACCCATTTCCACCACTACTACAGATAAGCCAAGTGGCCTCAACGACACGCTAAAAGAAGGCAAATGACCACCGGTTGTGGGCCAGTACCGAGTCTGCAATTCTGGGACTGGGAACTCCTGATCTAAAGCATGTTTTATAATTGATTGATTGATTGATTTAGAAACATAGAAACATAGAAGATTGACGGCAGAAAAAGACCTCATGGTCCATCTAGTCTGCCCTTATACTATTTCCTATATTTTATCTTAGGATGGATATATGTTTATCCCAGGCATGTTTACATTCAGTTACTGTGCATTTACCAATCACGTCTGCTGGAAGTTTGTTCCAAGCATCTACTACTCTTTCAGTAAAATAATATTTTCTCATGTTGCTTTTGATCTTTCCCCTAACTAACCTCAGATTGTGTCCCCTTGTTCTTGTGTTCACTTTCCTATTAAAAACACTTCCCTCTTGAACCTTATTTAACCCTTTAACATATTTAAATGTTTCGATCATGTCCCCTCTTTCCCTTCTGTCCTCCGGACTATACAGATTGAGTTACTGCTATTACTGTTGCTACTGGTGCGTTGCGCCCGTAGATATTATTATTATTATTATTATTATTATTATTATTATTATTATTATTATTATTATTATTAATTAGATTTGTATGCCGTCCTTCTCTGAAGACTCGGGGCAACTCACAGAATACAAAAAACAGCATAACAACAAATCTAATAATTAAAATTACTACTAAAACCCCCATATGTATTAAAATCAGTCAGCCAACTCATTCACAGCCACACATTACATCTCACAGACAGGTCTAGTTGCCCCATGCTTGGCGACATAAGAATCTCTTGAGACTCTTGCGAAAGGCCAGGAGGGTGGGGGCAGTGTGGATCTCCGGGGGGAGTTGATTCCAGAGGGCCGGGGCCGCCACAGAGAAGGCTCTTCCTCTGGGCCCCGCCAAACGACACTGTCTGGTTGACGGAACCCGGAGGAGGCCGACTCTGTGGGACCTCACCGGGTGCTGGGATTCAATTATCTTGCCTGCGTGTGTGTCCCAGTGTATTTTTGCTTTTGCGCAAAATCTCACGTCTGGAAAGGGGATGTGGGCGCGCATGAGATTTCAGCGATTTTTTTTTTTTGCTTCTGTGCATGCGCCGTAGCAAAATTTCACTGGGACGTGCATGCATGCAAGATAATACTGTACTGTAATGCTCTCTACATGGGGCTACCTTTGAAGAGTGTTTGGAAACTTCAGATCGTGCAGAATGCAGCTGCGAGAGCAATCATGGGCTTCCCTAGGTATGCCCATGTTACTCCAACACTCCGCAACCTGCATTGGTTGCTGATCAGTTTCCGGTCACAATTCAAAGTGTTGGTTATGACCTATAAAGCCCTTCATGGCATCGGACCAGATTATCTCAGGGACCGCCTTCTGCTGCACGAATCTCAGCGACCAGTTAGGTCCCACAGAGTGGGTCTTCTCCAGGTCCCGTCAACTAAACAATGCCGCTTGGCGGGACCCATGGGAAGAGCCTTCTCTGTGGCGGCCCCGGCCCTCTTGAACCAACTCCCCCCAGAAATTAGAATTGCCACCACCCTCCTTGCTTTTCGTAAGCTGCTTAAAACCCACCTCTGCCGCCAGGCATGGGGGAATTGAGATACTCTTTCCCCCTAGGCCTTTACAATTTTATGCATGGTATGTTTGTATGTATGTTTGGTTTTTATATTAATGGGTTTTTAATCATTTTTAATATTGGATTATTATTGTACGCTGTCTTATTATTGCTGTTAGCCGCCCCGAGTCTCCGGAGAGGGGTGGCATACAAATCCAATTAATAATAATAATAATAATAATAATAATAATAATAATAATCAAAGCTTCAGGCCCTAATCATCTTTGTTGCTCTTCCCTATTGTGTATGTGAGATGATTGGATAGTTCGCTAGGGTTTTATAATGGGGTTTTTACTGTTATTATTTATACTTGTCTTTTTGTATCACTGTATTGTATTACCATATTTTTTGGAGTATAAGACACACTTTTTTCCTCCCTAAAAGGGGCTGATAATTTTAGTCTGTCTTATACTCTGAATGTAGCTTTTTTTTCCAGCCCTAACCAGGTGCTAACAATGTTCCCAGCTCTTACCCGCTTGCAAGCTCTTTCATTGTTACTCTCTCTGAATAAGGGTTTTTTTAAAGACCTAACCAGGGAATAAAATACAGTGGCACCTCTACTTAAGAACTTAATTCGTTCCTTGACCAGGTTCTTACGTAGAAAAGTTTGCAATTAGAAGCAATTTTTCCCATAGGAATCAATGTAAAAGCACATAATGCGTGCAAACCCATTAGGAAAGAAATAAAAGCTTGGAATTTGGGTGGGAGGAGGAGGAGGAAGAAGAGGAGGAGGACAGTCGCTGCCCAGAGCGAAGGGAGAGTTTCTTTTCTCTGGACGCTGGCAGAGGTTTATTCCCTCTCCAAGCGCCCAGAGAAAGGAAAATGCTTCGTTTGCTCTGGGCTGCCAAAGCCTCCTTAAGTGCCACCGAAAGGCTCCTCTGGCAGCCCAGAAAAGCCCGAGATGGTTGGGATTAAAGGGGGAATGGCAGGAAACTGACCGGGCCTTAATGCCGCTCTCAAATTTCCTGGGAAATTTTTCTGAGCTCGGGTTCTTAAGTAGAAAATGGTTCTTAAGAAGAGGTGAAAAAATCTTGGACACCTGGTTCTTATCTAGAAAGATTCTTAAGTAGAAACGTTCCTAAGTAGAGGTACCACTGTAATGTGCTGAAACTGACCAGACTAAGGACGCTAGCCAGAGGAATATCTGGTAAGCAGATTCTTTTCCCTATTTCCCTCCCCAAAAACTAAGGTGCGTCTTATACTCCGAAAAACACGGTATTTATTGTTGTAAGCTGCCTTGAATCCCATGGGATCAGGCGGCACAGAACTCAAATAAGATAAATTAAATTAAATTAAACAGGGAAGGTTCTGCTAGTTTCGACAAACTCCTGTGGGCACAGTCAACATTTTCCCCAGGTGGCAAAATAAAATGCCGGTGGAATGCATGGATAGTGACTTAGCATAAGGTTGGTTTAATTTGCCGTCCTTATTCCACTTTTTCACGTCAGCCCAATATTGCAAAATAAACATGAATAAGCACAGTATGCTGAGATTACAGATCCGGCTGCACTGCTTATGCGCTAATTCCCTTTAAGTATGGAATTTATTTCAACACAGTCACAATATTCTGATTTCAGTTATCTCCAAGTGCCAAGTCCAAAGTCTTCCTTTCAACCTGGGTCTTTCTCTTTCTCTCTCTCACCTACAGAGCAGTTGGCTCATGTCCAGGCACCTGGGATAAAGGCTACACAGATGCTCCTTGGCTTATAAGCATCCATTTACTGATTGTATAAAGTTAGAATGGCATTGGCAAAAAAATGTGACTTATGACACTGTGAGCTGCCCAGAATCCTATTGGAATTGAGCGACATATAAATTTATTTTATTTTATTTATTTATTTATTTATTTCTTATTTATTTATTTTATTTATTTGCCGCCCCTCTCCGCAGACTCGGGGCGGCTAACAACAGTAATAAAACAGCATATAACAATAATCCAATACTAAAAACCGTTAAAACCCATTATTATAAAAACCAAACATACAGACATACCATGCATAAAATTGTAAAGGCCTAGGGGGAAAGAGTATCTCAGTTCCCCCATGCCTGGCAGTAGAGGTGGGTTTTAAGTAGCTTACGAAAGGCAAGGAGAGTGGGGGCAATTCTAATCTCTGGGGGGAGTTGGTTCCAGAGGGCTGGGGCCGCCACAGAGAAGGCTCTTCCCCTGGGTCCTGCCAAGCAACATTGTTTAGATTAGATTTAGATTAGATTTATTAGATTTATATGCCACCCCTCTCCGCAGACTCGGGGCGGCTCACAACAATAGCAAAAAACCCACAAAAAACCCAGTACATAGTGACAAATCCAATGCCCACCATTTAGTTGGATTTAGTTGACAGGACCCGGAGAAGACCCACTCTGTGGGACCTGACTGGTCGCTGGGATTTGTGCGGCAGAAGGCGGTCTTGCAGATATCCTGGTCCGATGCCATGAAGGGCTTTATAGGTCATAACCAACACTTTGAATAGTGACCGGAAACTGATTGGCAACCAATGTCACAACCAACCAACCAACTGTTTTACACATTTATAGCTGTTGTGGCAATTGGCTTGTATACAAAGGTCGCCCAAAAAGCAATGCACCACACTTTATTTCTTAACCTATAGAAATGGTACGAATGCGAAAGTTTAGATATACAGTACATTATTTGAATTGTCAGGAGTGCGGGTGTAAATTTTGCGTTTCTTCAGACAGATAGCGTAGCTGCAGCCGTGTTTTGAAATGGTGTCTATAAGTGATGTACGTTACAAGCAGCATGTCGTCATTGAATTGCTCACTGCGGAAAAAGAAACTGTTGGGAACATTCACAAACGTTTGTGTACAGTTTATGGAGAATCTGCAGTCGACAGAAGTACGGTTAGACGCTGGGCCATTAGAAGATGCACCATATTTTTTTTTCTCTGTCTACATTAATGGTACGAATGCGAAAGTTTAGATTTCATGTCCTCCCTTTTCTTTCTGGAGGCAAAAGGAAAAGGGGGGACATGATCGAAACAGTTAAATATGTTAAAGGGTTAAATAAGGTTCAGGAGGGAAGTGTTTTTAATAGGAAAGTGAACACAAGAACAAGGGGACACAATCTGAGGTTAGTTGGGGGAAAGATCAAAAGCAACATGAGAAAATATTATTTTACTGAAAGAGTAGTAGATCCTTGGAACAAACTTCCAGCAGACGTGGTAGATAAATCCACAGTAACTGAATTTAAACATGCCTGGGATAAACATATATCCATCCTAAGATAAAATACAAAAAATAGTATAAGGGCAGACTTAATGGACCAGGAGGTCTTTTTCTGCCATCAATCTTCTATGTTTCTATGTTTCTAGATATACATTATTTGAATTGTCAGGAGTGCGTGTGTAAATTTTGTGTTTCTTCAGACAGACAGCGTCGCTGCAGCAGTGTTTCGAAATGGCGTCTGTAAGTGATGTACGTTACAAGCAGCGTGTCGACATTGAATTTCTCACTGTGGAAAAAGAAACTGTTGGGAACATTCACAAATGTTTGTGTATAGTGTCTGGAGAATCTGCAGTCGACAGAAATACGGTTAGTCGCTGGGCACAGAAGGTGAGGCCATTAGAAGATGGTTCGGTGATTTGCACAGTGCAGAAATGGCTTCGTGATCAGAACAAGGAGTGGTACCAGGAAGGCCATAGAACGGGACGGAGATTACATGGAAAAATAGGGAGTGTAGAAGAAGCATCATTCTTTCTTGTGTCTAAGTTTCATTGTGTTCAATAAATAATTGTTGAAGAAAAAAAATGTGGTTCATTACCTTCTGGGCGGCCCTCGTATATGACGGTTACGGTATCTGAGCATCATATTGGGGTGGGTGGACTTTTACTAATTTAATTATTTAATTATTATTATTTAATTCTTTATTTCTTTTATATGGTTTCTATAAGAGAGCTGTTGTTGGGGCAGTGGTTAGAGTGCAGTACTGCAGACTGCCGGCTGCCTGCAATTTGGCAGTTCGAATCTCACCAGGCTGAAGGTTGACTCAGCCTCCCATCCTTCCCAGGTGGGTCAAATGAGGACCCAGAGTGTTGGGGGCAAGAGGCTGGCACTGTAAACAGCTTGGAGTGGGCTGTAAAGCACTGTGAAGTGTTGTATAAGTCTAAGAGCTACTGCTCTTGCTATATCCGTGTAAGCCACCTTATGTTGCTATGGGTCAATACAAAATTTCCAAAATGAAATACAGTGATCCCTCGATTAGCACGGTCTCGATTAGCGCGAAACGCTGCAACGCGGTTTTTCAAAAAATATTAATTAAAAAATAAGTCCGCGGTTTTTTCTCTACACCACGGTTTTTCCCGCCCGATGACGTCATACTGATTGCTGATTGGCCAAAATCTCGACCAATCGTTGCAAACGCAAAAAAAAAGCTTTGCAACTGTTGGAACTTGTTCAGACTTGTTGGAAGATGCCTCCTAAACGTTGCACACGGAGTGGAGGCGGCGACGCTAAAAAGAGCAGGAGGATACTCACAATTAAAGAGAAAATTGACATTTTGGACATGCTGAAAGAGGGACGCTCTTATGCAGATGTTGGTCGGCAGTATGGGATCAACGAATCGAGTGTGCGAACCATTCGGAACGACGAGAAAAAGATAAGGCAAAGTTCTCTGATGGCATTCAACAAGGCTGCAAAAAGAATGGTGACGCCTAGAAACAAGCGCCTTATGAAGATGGAAGCTGCTTTGTCCCTGTGGGTACAAGACTGCCGCAAAAAGAGCATTGCTTTGGATACCAACACCATAAGAACCAAGGCACAGCAACTGTACAACCGTCTTGAAGACACAGAAGGAGGCGATGCAGATGAGGGAAACGCAGGTAAGGGCTGGGGTTTTTTATTCTGTCATTACATACTGTATTTAAGTGTTTTTTAAGGAAGGAGCAGGGAAGGAGGGAAGGAAGGAGGGAGGGAAGGAGGGAGGGAGGGAAGGAGGGAGGGAAGGAAGGAAGGAGGGAAGGAGGGAGGGAAGGAAGGAGGGAAGGAGGGAGGGAAGGAAGGAAGGAAGGAGGGAAGGAGGGAGGGAAGGAGGTGGGCATTTACTCTGTATGCTTTCATTCAAGTCACTTCTCTCTCCCTTTCCTGTCATTCTTCTGCTTCTTCAGCCCCAGCCACATTCACAGCAAGCAAAGGGTGGTTTGAGAAATTTCAACGGCGCTATGGCCTGAAGAGTGTGTCATTGCACGGAGAAGCTGCCTCAGCAGATACAGGTGCAGCAGAAAACTTTGTCCAGGGCACGTTTAAAGACCTAATTGCAGAAGGGGGCTACCTTCCAGAACAGGTGTTCAACATGGACGAAACAGGCCTGTTCTGGAAGAGGATGCCTTCAAGGACTTTCTTGATGCAAGATGAAGCCAAAGCCCCTGGCTTTAAGGCCATGAAAGATCGAGTGACTTTGATCATGTGTGGGAATGCAGCAGGCTTTTTGATGAAGCCAGGGCTAATCTATAAGTCACGAAATCCAAGAGCCCTCAAGAACAGAAACAAGAATTCATTGCCAGTGTACTGGATGCATAATCCTAAAGCATGGATTACAAAACCCCTCACGCGGGACTGGTTTCATCAGTGCTTCATCCCACAGGTGGAGGTGTATTTGGCTCGCAAAGGACTCGATTTCAAAGTGCTTCTCCTAATGGACAATGCTGGAGGCCATGATCACCTGGACCATGAACATGATGGAGTGCAAGTCGAATTCTTGCCACCAAACACCACATCGCTTATCCAGCCGATGGATCAAGGTATTATCCGTGCATTTAAGGCACTGTACACGCGCAATTCTCTTGGAAGCATCGTGGAAGCAATGGATGCTGATGAAAACTTCACATTGAAGGCCTACTGGCGTCAGTACACAATTGCATCTTGTCTGAAGAACATTCAGAATGCCTTGACAGATATGAAGACACAGACAATGAATGCCTGCTGGAGGAAATTGTGGCCAGAAGTGGTGCATGATTACAAGGGATTTGCTCCCGAAGAAATCCAAGATGCTGCAGTCCAGACCTCTGTGAAGCTGGCACAGGCACTGGGTGGAGAAGGCTTCGTTGACATGACACCAGAGGAAGTCAATGGTTTGCTTGATGAGCATGGCCTACCGCTGACAGACAAAGATCTGGAGGAGCTGACCAGGTCAGCGAGTGAAGAAGAGGAGGAAGAGGGAGCTGAAGAAGCTGAGGAAGAAGAAGATATTGGCCTAACGCTTGAGCGGCTTGCAGAAATGAACAGAACTGCTGCACATCTGCAACGCATGGCGGAACTTTGGGATCCCAACATGACTCGCTCTATACAGTTTAACGCCTCCCTTGACAACATCTTTGCACCATACAGATCCATGTTAGGCCAGAAAAAGAAACGGCGCCAACAACTGCCCATGACCATGTTTGTCACAAAAACCAAGAGGTCTGTCACACCATCACCTGCAGCGTCCATTGTAGAAATGGTGATAGAAGAAGATCCCTAGTTATCCCAGTTATGCTAACCCCCACCCCACCCCAAAAAATGTAAATAAATATGTTATTGTTCATAACTTAAGAGTCTTATTCAATGTGTACAGTAATGGTAATTAAGGGGATGGGAAATGGTAATTTATGGGTTAAAAGTGTTGGGACTGAGTGGCATACAGTACTGTACTGTACATACTGTACAGAAGAATGAATGAATGAATGACTGAGTGAATGAAATTCAAACACAGGTGAGGGCTGGGGGTTTTTATTCTGTCATTACACAGTACAGTAGTCATTTAAGTGCTTTTTGAGAAAGGAGGGAGAGAAGGGAGGGAGAGAAGGGAAGGAGGGAGGGAGGGAAGGAGGGAGGGAGAGAAGGGAAGGAGGGAGGGTTGCCATTGCCGCCAGCGCTGCCCCAAGAAAGCCGGTGAGAGGAAGGAAGGAAGGAAAGAGGGAGGGAGGGAGGGAAGGAGGGAGGGTTGCCATTGCCGCCAGCGCTGCCCCAAGAAAGCCGGTGAGAGGAAGGAAGGAGGGAGGGTGGGAAGGAGGGAAGGTTGCCATTGCCATTGCCGCCAGCGCTGCCCCAAGAAAGCCGGTGAGCGGGGCGAATCGGGCGGGCGGGGGGTAGCGGCGAGGAGCCCGGAAAAATCACCATTGCATTGCCAGCCTCCGAACTTGCGTCGTTCCACCTTCTGCGCATGTGCGGCCATGAAAAAAATGGCGCGCATGCGCAGATGGTGTTTTTTACTTCCGCACCACTATAACGCGGAAATCGATTAGCGCGGGAGGTCTTGGAACGTAACCCCCGCGCTAATCGAGGGATCACTGTACAGTGGTACCTCTACCTAAGAACGCCTCTACTTACAAACCTTTCTAGATTAGAACCGGGTGTTCACGATTTTTTTGCCTCTTCTCAAAAACCATTTTCCACTTACAAACCCGAACCTCTGAAACTGTAACTGGAAGAGGCAGAGAGAAGCCTCCGTGGGGCCTCTCTAGGAATCTCCTGGGAGGAAACAGGGCCGGAAAAGGTGGGGAGAAGCTTCCGCGGGGCTTCTCTAGGAATCTCTTGGGAGGAATCAGGGCAGGAAAAGGTGGGGAGAAGCCTCTGTGGGGCCTCTCTAGGAATCTCTTGGGAGGAAACAGGGCCGGAAAAGGCAGGGAGAAGCTTCCGTGGGGCCACTCTAGGAATCTCCTGGGAGGAAACAGGGCCGGAATAGGTGGGGAGAAGCCTCCATGAGGCCTCTCTAGGAATCCCCTGGGAGGAAACAGGGCCAGAAAAGGTGGGGAAAAACCTCTGTGGGGCCTCTCTAGGAATCTCCTGGGAGGAAACAGGGCCGGAAAAGGCAGGGAAAAGCCTCCGTGGGACCTCTCCATGAATCTCCTGGGAGGAAACAGGGCCAGAAAAGGCAGGGAAAAGCCTCCGTGGGGCCTCTCTAGGAATCTCCTGGGAGGAAACAGGGCCAGAAAAGACAGGGAGATGCCTCCATGGGGCCTCTCTAGGAATCTCCTGGGAGGAAACAGGGCCAGAAAAGGCAGAGAGAAGCCTCCGTGGGGCCTCTCCAGGAATCTCCTGGGAGGAAACAGGGTCTCCACCCTCCCTGTGGTTTCCCCAATCTCACGCATTATTTGCTTTTACATTGATTCCTATGGGAAAAATTTCTTCTTCTTACAAACTTTTCTACTTAAGAACCTGGTCACAGAATGAATTAAGTTCATAAGTAGAGGCATCACTGTAAATGGGATCTCCTTTGGACAAGCAAAGTCAAAGGAGAAGCCCGGTTCCCTTAACAACCATCTTACTGACTTAACAACCGCAGTGATTCACTTAACAACCGGAGCAAGAAAGGTCCCAAAATGCGACGGAGGCTCATTTCACCACCGTCTCGCTTAACAATGCAAAATTTGGGCTCGGTTGCATTTGTCATGCGGGGATTTACCTGTCTCACGAGACCGGTTATGAAAGACCCCCCTTTTTAAACCATTGTTTTATTCTTGCCAATAAGCCACACAATTAAAAAAAAATAACTTATATGGGCAAAAGGCCGGCTCAAAACAAAAACAAAAAAACCCCCCAACAACCCACAATTGATCTTTTGACCAAAAAAAAAAAAAAAAAAAGGAAACTGAATGAAAAGATTGAAAAGTCCAACGCACAATACGTCTGCTCATGTAAATAATTCTTCATTTACTAGGGGAACAATGGCTCATTCAAAGGGAATTAATAAACCTTTCTGATTTAAACTGGAGTGTAGCATTTTTTTCCCAGGATAAACATTAGCTCGGAGGGTGGGCGAGGGGGTTAGGATGGGAAAACGGCTTTAAAGGACTTAACGTAATAATAGTAATAACAGAATTGGAAGGGACCTTGGAGGTCTTCTAGTCCAACCCCCTGCTTAGGCATGAAACTTTACACTACTACTTTTAAAAATGCCAAATGTAACACCAACACTCCGCAGTCTGCATTGGTTGCCGATCAGTTTCCGGTCACAATTCAAAGTGTTGGTTATGACCTATAAAGCCCTACATGGCACCGGACCAGATTATGTCCGGGACCGCCTTCTGCCGCACGAATCCCAGCGACCAGTTAGGTCCCACAGAGTGGGCCTTCTCCGGGTCCCGTCAACTAAACAATGTCGTTTGGCGGGGGCCAGGGGAAGAGCCTTCTCTGTGGTAGCCCCGACTCTCTGGAACCAGCTCCCCCCAGATTAGAACTGCCCCTACCTTCCTCGCCTTTCGCAAACTCCTTAAAACCCACCTTTGTCGTCAGGCATGGGGGAACTGAGATATCTCCCCCGGGCCTATACAATTTATGTATGGTATGCTTGTGTATGTCTGTTTAATAATGGGTTTTCTTAATATTTTATATTGTAAATTATTAGATGTGTTATAAACTGTTTTTATTGTGTTGTGAGCCGCCCCGAGTCTACGGAAAGCAACATGAGAAAATATTATTTTACTGAAAGAGTAGTAGATCCTTGGAACAAACTTCCAGCAGACGTGGTTGGTAAATCCACAGTAACTGAATTTAAACATGCCTGGGACAAACGTATATCCATCCTAAGATAAAAATACAGGAAATAGTATAAGGGCAGACTAGATGGACCATGAGGTCTTTTTCTGCTGTCAGTCTTCTATATTTCTATGTTTCTATGTCTACAGATCAGGTGAAACGTCACAATTTCTCCACTGCTGAGTCACTGTGGGGACCAACACTGGAGACACACAGCTGTCTCTTCACTGGTAAACATACTGAAAACTCTTGGAAGCTTCTCTGAAATTTAGCCAAGGCCTTAAGGGGAAAAAAAAATCACATTTCTCCACGTCCCAAAGGCGGCCAACAAAGATGATGTTTTGCCAAGCAGATCCTCCGCTGATGGAAAGAAGGCCCTGAAGAGATCAGTTAGTTAGTTTGTTAGTTTGTTAGTTAGTTAGTTAGTTATTGGATTTGTATGCCGCCCCTCTCCGTAGACTCGGGGCGGCTAACAACAGTAATAAAAAAACATCATATAAATCCAATACTAAAACAACTAAAAAACCCTTATTGTAAAACCAAACATCCCTACAAACAAACATAGCATGCATAAATTGTAAAGGCCTAGGGGGAAAGAATATCTCAGTTCCCCTCTGTTACTCTGTTCCCCTCTGTTATCTCTGTTACTACCAACCGGTCTTCTTTAAGCAAAAGCTAAGTCGGGTTGTCCACCCCTGACATCATTTAATAACAGAATTGGAAGGGACCGACTGCAAGAAAACCAAGTAGATCATTTCTTTTCAGGAATGAACATTGCCAAAAAGGCTTCAAGAGTTGTTAACCTAATCCTGCGTAGCTTCTGCTCCGGTAATCTCACACTACTAACCAGAGCATACAAAACTTTCACCAGACCAATCCTTGAATACAGCTCACTTGTTTGGAACCCACACCGCATTTCGGACATAAACACTCTAAAAAAATGTCCAGAGATACTTTACCAGAAGAGCCTTCCACTGTTCCACTTGCAACAGAATCCCCTATGCACCTACATTGACAATCCTCGATTTAGAAAGCTTAGAACTACGTTGCCTTAAACACGACCTAAGCATAGCCCATAAAATCATCTGCTGCAACGTCCTTCCTGTCAACTACTTCAGCTTCAACCACAACAACACACAAGCACACAACAGATACAAACGTAAAGTAAACTCGACTGCAGGAAACTCGACTGCAGGAAATACGACTTTAGTAACCGAGTAGTTGATGCATGGACCTCACTACCAGACTCTGTAGTTTCATCACCTAAACCTCAAAACTTTAACCTTAAGATTATCCACTGTTGACCTCTCCTGATTCCTAAGAGGTCAGTAAGGGGTGTGCATAAGTGCACCAGTGTGCCTTCCGTCTCCTGTCCTAATGGTTCTCTCTTATTAGTATCATGTGTATAAATATTATTATATCTTTGTATACCACCAATATGTACTTGAGAAAACAAATAAATAAAAGAAATAAATTAATTGGATTTATATTATTGTTGTTTTTTGGTATATGCTATGAGCTGCCCCGAGTCCTCGGAGAGGGGCGGCATACAAATCCAAACAAACAAAACAAACAAATAAATAAAGTTTGTGTGTATGATTTTTAAATAATGGGGCTTTTAGGCTTTTAATGTTAGATTTGTTATTTTAGACTTTTAATATTAGATTTGTCATTGTACAGTATATTGTTTTATCACTGTTGTGAGGCGTCCCGAGTCTGCGGAGTGGTGCGGCATACAAATCTAATAAATAATAATAATAAAATAAATAATTAAATAAATAAATAATTAAATAAAATAAAAAAAATAGAATTAATGACAAAGTTGGCTGGTTGGAATAACACACTCCCTTCTTCCAGAAAGAGGCGAGGCAAACTAAAACCAAAGGCAAAACCAATGAATCAAAACCAAAACCAATTAAAAAAAATAAAATAAATCCAGAATTCTCTTGGGCTTTTTAAAACGAAAGATACCCCTCCGCCCGTCACTCCTTTCGCCCTTCCCCTATTTCTCACTGCCAAGGGATAATGGGTTTGGTGTGCAAATTGCTTGTGCTTGCATCAGAGGGCTAAAAGGGGGAAAAACAAAACCGAGAAGCTTGAGAAGACAAAATTGCAAGAGGCAGCGGCAAAGCTTCAGCTGGGAAGACTGAAGTGCTTACAAAACATTTGTCAGACCAATCCTAGAATATGACTCGCCTGTGTGGAACCCACATCGCATATCTGACATCAACACAGTTGAGAGAGTCCAGAAATATTTCACAAGAAGAATCCTTCACTCCTCTTCTCACAACAAAATACCTTACTCCGCCAGACTTGAAATTCTTGGTTTAAAAATTGTCGTCTCCATTCCGACTTAATTATAGTCCATAAAATCATATACCAAAATGTCCCACCTGTTAACGACTACTTCACCTTCAACCGCAACAACACACGAGCACGAAATCGATTTAAACTAAATGTCAACCGCTCCAAACTTGACTGCCAAAAATACGACTTCAGCAACAGAGTAATCGACCACCGGATTCTGTGGTTTCTACTCCTAACCCCAAAACCTTTAACCTTAGACTATCTACAATTGACCTCTCCCCCTTTCTAAGAGGTCTAAGGGGCGTGCATAAGCGCACCATTGTGCCTACCGTCCCTGTCCTATTGTCTTCTTTTGTAACTTTTTATCATTACTTATCTAATGTTTTATTTGTACAAATTACCACTCTATAATTGTTTGACAAAATAAATAAATAAAATAAAATAAAATAAATTTGCCTTTGAAATAACCTAGTACCTCTTTTGGCTCTTAAGCCGCCAGGAGGGGGGGGGGAAACAGAACGGGACACTGGTTGGTAAGCCTCCAGGTAAGGCTATTACCGCCTGCTAATTAAAAAGCAAGCAAGCTTTCTGACTGTGACATAACCGCCCTGGATTTAAACTGTGCAACTCAAACCAGGAAATGTAACCCGAGGCGGACAGCCATGCCGGGCCTGTCTTTCAAAACAGCTTGGCACAGATCCTCTTCTCAAAGCAGAAGATCCCGAGCTGCAGGAGGGCTGTGGGTTTCGAAACGATAGTGAGTGAAACCTTAGGGACTAGAAGCGGAAGGTTAGCAGCTTTTTGCAGTTGCAAAAAAATCTGGATTGGCACTCACTAATCGGCGGGAGTTTGTGGTTTCCAGAATCTCTCGGCTGGGGCGGGCTGCACCGAGCTGTAACAGAGATGGAAGGTCTTTTGGGGGAAGTGTTTTCCAACCGTGGCCGCTTGGAGAAGGGTGGACTCCCACTCCCAGAATGCCCCAGCCAGACTGCTTCAAAGAGTGTACTTCAACACCCAGAATTCTCTAGCCAGAATGGTTTAATACAGTGGTCCCCAAAATACGGCCCGTGGGCCACATGCGGCCTACTGAGGCCATTTATCTGGCCCGCCAGTGAGTGACAAGAGCACAGGGAAAAGAAAGAGAGAAAGAAAGAAAAGGGAAAGAGAGGGAGGGAAGGAGAAGTGGAGAGGAATGAAGGAGGGAAGGAAGGAAAGAAGGAGAAATGGAGGGAACAAGGAAGAAAGGAAGGAAGGAAGAATGAAATGGAGGGACAGAGGAAGGAAGGACTGTTTTTGGAGGGGGTGAATTTTATTTTATTTTTCTCTTAACATACATTCAAACAACACAGTGTACCATCTAATTTTCCATGAATAAAATGTGGTATTTTGTTAGTAACTAATATCAATCATCAAAAAAGTTGCAAAAGGTTTTGTTTCTAATTTTGTCATCCAGTTACATTCATTTTCTTTTAATTAAATTCCCTCCTTAATATTCCTTCAAAAAGTGCAACACCAATTATATTTCTAACTTATTAACCATTATGCCAAAGTGCTTCCTTCTTTCTTTATACATTTTTCTATAAGCCAAGAAAACCTTGTTTCAGATGTCAACAAAAGAAAATTAAAAACAAAACATAAACATATATGAATTTCAGATCTTCTCCCCCCTCTAAATAGTACGTTCCCATTTTGTTTTTTACTTTAAAACAGTGTGCATAGGGATTTGTTCATAGCTTTTTTTTTATAGTCCGGCCCTCCAACAGTCCGAGGGACAGTGAACTGGCCCCCTGTGTAAAAAGTTTGGGGACCCCTAGTTTAATATAACTGGATTTCAACTCCCAGAATTCCCCAGCTAGAATGTTTTAAGATATGTGGACTTCCACTCCCGGAATTCCCAAGCCACCAAATTTTAAGATATGTAAACTTCTGGAATTCCCCATCCAGCATCTTTTAAGATATATGGACTTCCATTCCTCAGCCAGAATGTTTTAAGAAGAGTGGACTTCAACTCCCAGAATTCCAAAGCCAGCATTCATTAAGTCATGTGGACTTTATATTCCAAATTTACCCAGCTAGCATGTCTAAGATGGGTCGATTTCAATTCCCAGAATTCCCCTGCTAGACTTCTGGGATTTGAAGCCCATGCATCTTAAAGCATGCTGGCTGGAGAATTCTCGCTCTTGAAATCATTCGACTTAAAGTGGCCAAGTTTGAAAAAAAATGCCACTTTAGCAACATTAAGCATCAATGGCCCCAGCAGAAGAGGATCTAAGATTTATGTGCTATTTATTTATTGCCCTGCGTCCTGCCACAATCCTGCACAAGACTCATGGAGAGTTTTACTGGCACGCAACCTTTAAAAGAATCCCTGGCCTCAAACATAAAATACACAAAAGAGGAGAATCTTAGAAAACCCTCCAGAAAAACAGAAATGGAATGGAACAAGTTAACCTGCTGGAATCTTGGCAGGACTACACCTTGTTGTATCCCGAACGGTGCCAAGAAGACTGTCAATACTAAAATATTTATAAGCATTAGTGGTTAAAAGGCAAAGCAGAGAATCAAGGGGCTGTTTTTTGGGGGTAAGCTTTTATATCAACATCTACTGGACTTGTGGAATTCTACCAGAAATCAACTTCTTTGCTTTCCCATTTTAGTAAAAACAGCCCCTCCATATATTTATTTTATTTATTTATTCATTTGTCCAATACACAAATACATAGGAAGAAAAATAGACATTAGTAATATATTTAAGGGTAAAGTGAACTTAGAGGAGAGGATATATGAAAGGAAGAGAATATATAAGATAGGTGAAAGAAAGGAAAGACAATTGGACAGGGGACGAAAGGCACACCAGTGCACTTATGTACGCCCCTTACTGGCCTCTTAGGAACCTGGAGAGGTCAATCGTGGAGAGTCTAAGGGAGAAATGTTGGGGGTTAGGGATTGACACTATTGAGTCCGGTAATGAGTTCCACGCTTTGATAACTCGATTGTTGAAATCATATTTTTTACAGTCAAGTTTGGAGTGGTTCGTATTAAGTTTGAATCTGTTGCGTGGTCTTGTGTTGTTGCAGTTGAAGCTGAAGTAGTCATTGACTGGTAGGACGTTGCAGCATATGATCTTGTGGGCAATACTCAAATCGTGTTTTAGGCGCCGTAGTTCTAGGCTTTCTAGGCCCAGGATTGTTAGTCTGTTTTCGTAGGATATTCTGTTTCGAGTGGAGGAGGGAAGGGCTCTTCTGGTGAAATATCTTTGGACATTTTCAAGGGTGTTGATGTCTGAGATGTGGTATGGGTTCCAGACAGATGAGAAGTAGTCTAGGATGGGTCTGGCAAAAGTTTTGTAGGCTTTTGTGCATAGTGTGAGATTGCCAGAGCAGAAGCTGCGTAGCATCAGGTTAACAACTCTAGAAGCTTTTTTGGCGATATTGTTGCCGTGGGCTTTAGCACTTAGGTCATTCAATATTAGTATTCCAAGGTCTTTTACTGAGTGTGGGTTGGCACACATCCAGGACAGTGGATTTCAAACTTGGCAACTTTAAAAACTTGTGGACTTCCACTTCCAGAATTCTGAGAGAGGGAATGAATGCTGGCTCAGGAATTCTAGGAGTTGCAAGTCCACACGACTTAAAACTGCCAGGTTACAAAACACACTAGACTGTTTCTCTCCAAACGCCACCACTCTACTAAATAAATAATTCCTTCGACACCGTCAAAGTGTTGGCACTGTCAAAGTATTGACTAAGTCTGCACTACTATTAATCTTCTCATCGTTCCCATCACCCATCTCCTCCCGCTTATGATTGTATGACTGCAACTTTGTTGTTTGTATGCTCACAATTTATATTCACCGTTTCCTAATATGATTTGATTGCTTATTTGTACCCGGACTATCATTAAGTGTTGTACCTTATGACTCCTGATGAATGTTATCTTTTCTTTTATGTACACTGAGAGCATATGCACCAAAGACAAATTCCTTGTGTGTCCAATCATACTTGGCCAATAAAGTATTCTAATTCTTTTCTAATTCTTTTCTAATTCTATTCTATTCTAATTCTGTTCTGTTCTATTTTCTATTCTACATTCTATTCTATTCTATATCCATTCTATTCTATTTTAAATTCATTCTGTTTCTATTTTTATTCTATTTCTATTTCATTCTCATTCTATATTCTATTCTATATTCTATTCCACATTCTAGAAACATAAAAACATAGAAGTCTGATGGCAGAAAAAGACCTCATGGTCCATCTAGTCTGCCCTTATACTATTTTCAGTATTTTATCTTAGGATGGATATATGTTTATCCCAGGCATGTTTAAATTCAGTTACTGTGGATTTATCTACCACATCTGCTGGAAGTTTGTTCCAAGGATCTACTACTCTTTCAGTAAAATATTTTCTCATCTTGCTTTTGATCTTTCCTCCAACTAACTTCAGATTGTGTCCCCTTGTTCTTGTGTTCACTTTCCTATTAAAAACATTTCCCTCCTGAACCTTATTTAACCCTTTGACATATTTAAATGTTTCGATCATGTCCCCCCTTTTCCTTCTGTCCTCCACAGATTGAGTTCATTAAGTCTTTCCTGATACGTTTTATGCTTAGGACCTTCCACCATTCTTGTAGCCCGTCTTTGGACCCGTTCAATTTTATCAATATCTTTTTGTAGGTGAGGTCTCCAGAACTGAACACAGTATTCCAAATGTGGTCTCACATTCTATTCTATATTCATTCTATTTTATTCTATTTTCATTCTATTCTATTCTATATTCATTCTATTCCTATTCCTACTCTATTCTCATTTTGTTCTATATTCTATTTAGCTCATGATAAAAGCTTGCCTTGGATTCTATCACTTAATTAGATTCCAGAACAGAGGTGAGCCTGCAGCATGTTCAATCCTTTCCTTTCATTACGTTATACTTGCGTTACAGTACTTAAAAGTAAAAACAATAAAAAGGGTGTACAGTCCCTTTTTTCGGTGACGCTGCCACTGGGAACAGTCCCAAAATGAACTGTCGCAAATCGAGGACTGCAGCGGTGATCGACTTTGTTTCCAGCTTAACAGATTTCCGCTTCTTCCTTTACATATTTCTTTTAAGTTGTTGTTTGCCACTAGGACCCCGGCTGGCGTGGGATGTGAAATAGATGGATAGGCTGGTCTCCAGGGTTGAGGTCCTGCCAGGCAGACCTTTGCTAGGAGGCCCCTCCGATTAAGTGGCTGAAGAAAACAGAACGGAATTTAGGCTGCGGGCATCCATCGATTTGCATGTCCAGTCAACGAAGCAGTGGAAGTGATGTGCCGGTACCTGGAGGCTGTTGGGGCCTGGATGGGTGTCAACAAACTCAAACTCAACCCAGACAAGACAGAGTGGCTGTGGGTCTTGCCTCCCAAGGACAATTCCATCTGTCCATCCATTACCCGGGGGGGGGGAACTATTGACCCCCTCAGAGAGGGTTCGCAACTTGGGCATCTTCCTCGATCCACAGCTGACATTGGAACATCATCTTTCGGCTGTGGCGAGGAGGGCGTTTGCCTAGGTTCGCCTGGTGCACCAGTTGCGGCCCTATTTGGACAGGGAGTCATTGCTCACAGTCACAAATGCCCTCATCACCTCGAGGTTCGATTACTGCAACGCTCTCTACATGGGGCTACTTTTGAAAAGTGTTTGGAAACTTCAGATCGTGCAGAACGCAGCTGCGAGAGCCGTCGTGGGGCTTCCAAGATTCGCCCACGTTTCTTCAACATTTTGTGGCTTGCATTGGATGCCGATCAGTTTCCGGTCACAATTCAAAGTGTTGCTCATGACCTTTAAAGCCCTACATGGCATGGGACCAGATTATTTCCGGAACCACCTGCTACCGCACGAATCCCAGCGACCGATAAGGTCCCACAGAGTTGGCCTTCTCCGGGTCCCGTCGACTAAACAATGTCGTTTGGCGGGCCCCAGGGGAAGAGCCTTCTCTGTGGCGACCCCGGCCCTCTGGAATCAACTCCCCCCGGAGATTAGAACAGCCCCCACCCTCCCTGTCTTTCGTAAACTACTCAAGACTCATTTATGCCACCAGGCATGGAGGAGTTAAGATATTCCTTCCCCCTAGGCCATTACAAGTTATGCATGGTATGTTTGTGTGTATGTTTGGTTTTATTATAAGGGTTTTTAGTTGTTTTATTAATTGGATTTCTACATGCTGTTTTTATCATTGTTGTTAGCCGCTCCGAGTCTGCGGAGAGGGGCGACATACAAATCCAATAAATAATAAATAACAATAATAATAACTTGCAACCATTCGTTCAGTCCCTATTCAAAGTTACAGTTAGACCGGAAAAATAGCAACTCGCAACTGTTTTTTCACATTTACAAACACTGCAGGTCGTGTGATTAAAATCCAGAGGCTTGGCAACTGGCATTGTACTTATTACAGTTGTAGTCCCGGGGAATCACGTGATCGCCTTTTGCCACCTTCTGACAAGCCAGTTCAACGAAGAAGCCAAATTTGCTTAACAACCACGTTCCTAACATCAGGGTGTCGGCAAACTCAAAACACTTGAGGAGCCATTTGGACCCGTTTCCCAGAGAAAACAAAACACCCGGAGGTACAAAACCTAGCTGGGCGTGGCCAACTCGATGTCACTCACTCCCAGTCACATGATCCTGTAGCCACAACCACCCAAGCAGCGGCGGATTCCCATTACCACCCCGACTGGTGCGTTGTGCGTGCAGCATCGGTTCTCTTGCGTGCGCGTTCCGGCATGCTCTTGCTTCTGCGCATGTGCAGGAAGAAAAAACGTGCCTAGTTCTCGCGAGGGGAACGTGCGTGTGCACGAGATTTCGGTGGTTTTTTGCTTCCGTGCATGCGCTGAAGCAAAAATCACCAAAATCTCACACACGGTGCGTCCCCTCGAAAAATTTTGCTTCTGCACCTGAAGATAAAATACGAAAAAATTAAGAAAAAAGATGGCAGCCTCCATAGGACTGGTGCCGATAGCGTTCGTGCGCAAATTGCGCAATCTGGCAGCTGCTACCGGTGCGCCGTCCCCTATCGTAATGGTAGCAACCCAACCCAAAAATATTAGATTTATGTAAGAATTTGGTAATAACCGACCATATGTGAGAGTAGATAGGGAAAAAAGGATTGAAGAAATATAAAATACTTGAAATTTGGTTATACACTTATGACCGAATAATATCCGCTGGTAGTATTCACCGTATAATAGATGACTTTAAACTAAGTTGTCAATCAGACAGCGGGGGTGGATTATGTAGAGTTTGTTTTTGTCTTGTCCATGTTTTTTTCTTTCGTTTACCTTTTTTGCCTGTTTTGATGATGAATGTAAAGATGCTGTGATTGAGAAAATGTCTTTTTAAATGCATATATTAGAAATAAAATTCCTTTAAAAAAAAAGTAACAACCCACTACTGTACCCAGGTTTTGTCGCTGTTTTTTTTTCTACAGGAAACAGGTATCTTTATCTCTCTCTTTTCCCTCTCTCTCCATCCCTTTCTCCCTCTCCCCATCTCTCTCTCTCTCTCTCTCCATCCATCTCTCTCCCACTCTCCCATCTCTTTCTCCCTCTCCCTCCCCTTCTCTCACTCTCTCCAATGAGAAACAATCTGGAAAGCCGCGAAGAAGCGAAAACCTTCGTTCTGGAAGAGAGGAGCCGCAGAAGTCAGGCAGCTTCTGGCGGCTTCTCTCATGCCCTAAGGATCCAGCCATTGCCTTGCCGTTTATTATTATTATTATTATTATTATTATTATTATTATTATTATTATTATTATGTCAGTACAACACAGCAAACGAGATCACTATGCCTGATTTCGTATTTCATCACCAGTCGGGCGCTTCCCAAGCACCTAAGACTGCGTGATGTAGCGGCGAATTATGTTTGCCGATCCCAGTAAAGCGGCCTTTTGCAATTGACAGATGGAGATTTTGTCAATTCCGATGGTTTTCAAATGTCCGCTGAGGTTCTTTGGCAATGCGCCCAGCGTGCCAAGTACCACTGGGACCACTTTCGCTGGCTTATGCCAGAGTCGTTGCAGCTCGATTTTTAGATCTTTGTATTTTACTAATTTCTCTAGCTGCTTCTCCTATTATTATTATTATTATTATTATTATTATTATTATTATTATTATTAATTGGATTTGTATGCCGCCCCTCTCCGTAGACTCGGGGTGGCTTACCTCGTTCCAACTTACCTCGCTGCCAATTCGCTTCCTCCCGCAATGCGTGGCCGGAGTGCAAAATCCCCCGAAAAAATTAAACAAAACAAAACAACCCACCGAAAGCAAAATGGCGACACATGCGCAGTGCCGGAAACTCGGCTTCTGCGGAAGAGCCACACTCGAGGGGCCGAAGAGCCGCATGTGGCTCGTGAGCCCTGGTTTGCCGACCGCTGTCCTAACTTCAGTGATTCCCTTAACGACGGTGGCAAGAAAGGTCGCAAACCTGGGGCAAATCCCACTTAAGGACGGCCTGGCTTAAAGCAACGGGAATTTTGGGCTTAATTGTGAAAAAAGAGTCCTACTTCTCGACAGGTCCAAGTTCCAGCACGATCTCACCTTCAGCCTTCAGTACAAAGGATCAGGATTGACTTTCAAATTGGACCCAGTCCAATAAAGTGTTGTTCAGCAGCAAAATATATCAGGTTCTGCACCCAGGCAGGAAAAACCAGATGCACAGGTAGGCGAAAGCTTGCATTTGAAAACCTGCAGATGAAAGATAATGCAGGTATTCCTGGATGTATGACCACAATTTGAGGCCAAAAGTCCTGTTACTAACCGAGACAGTTATTAGGAGAGTATTGCTCCATTTTACGAATTTTGGTGAAGGGAATCCCTGCAGCTGTTAAGCGAGTTAACACAGCCATTAAGTGAACCTGGCTTCAGCCATTGACTTCACCCGTCAGAAGGTCGCAAAAGGGACAGGGCAACGGTCATAAATACAAAGACCAAAGCGGACATTCGGGAAAACACTCTCTACATGGGGCTACCTTTGAAAAATGTTCGGAAACTTCAGATCGTGCAGAATGCAGCTGCGAGAGCAGTCATGGGCTTTCCCAAATATGCCCATGTTACACCAACACTCCGCAGTCTGCATTGGTTTCCGATCAGTTTCCAGTCATAATTCAAAGTGTTGGTTATGACCTATAAAGCCCTTCATGGCACCGGACCAGATTATCTCAGGGACCGCCTTCTGCTGCACGAATCCCAGCGGCCAGTTAGGTCCCACAGAGTGGATCTTCTCCAGGTCCCGTCAACTAAACAATGTCGCTTGGCGGGACCCAGGGGAAGAGCCTTCTCTGTGGCGGCCCCGGCCCTCTGGAACCAACTCCCCCCAAGGATTAGAATTGCCCCCACCATCCTTGCCTTTTGTAAGCTGCTTAAAACCCACCTCTGCCGTCAGGCATGGGGGAATTGAGACCCTCTTCCCCCCTAGGCCTTTTGCAATTCTATGCATGGTATGTATGTATGCTTGGTTTTTTATACTAATGGGTTTTTTAATTGTTTCTAACATCAGACTACTATTGTACACTGCTTTATTGTTACTGTTAGCCGCCCCGAGTCTCCGGAGAGGGGCGGCATACAAATCCAATAAGTAAATAAATAAATAAGTAAGTAAGTAAGTAAGTAAGTAAGTAAGTAAGTAAGTAAGTAAGTAAGTAAGTAAACAAACAAACAAACAAACAAATAAATAAAACATGCTTCCGTTTGGCCCCTTGTGCTGTTTTTTGCACTCCGGAGCTTCAGGAAGCTTTCCTGAACCCTCCGGATTGCAAAAAACAGCACAACAGCACATCAGAAGTGCGTTTTTCTTAACTTCCAGTTTATACGTTGGAGGCTTTTTTTATTTTGCCTTGGGGGTTCAGGGAAGCTTCCCAGAAGGGTCCAGAGGACCAAATGGCCTTTCTCAAGACCGAAAATCAGCTGACCAATGCAGGCACGTGCAGTGGAATTGATACGGGGAAAGTCTTTCATGCTTTCTGATATGGCTTCACATGGCATCTGTGGGCACACATGCCATAGATTCGCCATCACGGACCTATATCATTCCAGATAAGTAGCTGTCAAGGAATGCATTGAAGTTCAAAAATTTTGCAAGGAAGTACAGAATGAAATTAATAATATGCTAAACATTAATTGTATAATCACGAAAGAATTAGCAATACTAGTTAAATATGGGGAATTACGAGAATTTAAAGAAATCAAAACAGCAGCTTTGCAAAGTGCACAAGCAGTAGTGGTATTAGGGTGGAAGGACAGCAATAAATGGACAATCCAGAATTGGTACTGGTACATGGTGGACCATATCCACTTCAAAATTATGGAAATAAGATTAAATAACTTTGATGAAAATAAATTGGAGAAGCTGATGGCACGATGGAATAAGGTGAAAAATTATATCTTAAGTAGAATTTATGACGACAATGTGAAAAATAAATTCCAATCACTTTTTGTATGTAAAGAAATGTAAACCGGAGCTAAGGAAGAAATTGAAAGCCCCCAGCGATGGACCGCCCACAATTTCTGAATATTTTATCCGCCACGAGTCTTTGGAGAGGGGCGGCATACAAATCTAATAAATAATTATTATTATTATTATTATTATTATTATTATTATTATTATTGTTGTTGTGTGTGTGTGTGTGTGTGTGTGTGTGTCTTGTGCTGGCTGAGGAATTCTGGGACTTGAAGTCCACAAGTTTTAAAGTTGCCACAGTTGGGGACCCAGGACCTAATTCACCTTTCGTTTTTTAAAGAGAGAAGCCATCAGAAATTATATTTTGTACAATATATGTATGTATATTCTGCATGTGTTTTTTCCTTTCCCTTTTCTGTTTTTTTTCTTTGTTTCTTGTTTTTTTAAAATCGCTCAATTAAAATTATTTTCTTTAAAAAATAGAAATTATGGCTTTAGTTTTCTGGTGAAAATCCCTATAAGATGGCATGCCGGCCCATGAACTTATACGGTCAGACATACAAAGTAAAGAAAGGAAGAGAAATGGCTTGCAAAGCTGCAGGAACTCCAGTCCAAAAGGATGACTCTGAATTTATACTGACACGAGCGCCCAAAAGGCAGGAAGGAAAAACCCCCACATTGGCCTCCATTGCCTCTTTTTTTAAAAAAAAAATTTAAAGCCTACGATGACTTTTTCAATTGCAAAGATAGTTCTGGCATCGAATGCAGGACGTCTATTTCCGGTAGGGAAAGCAAGTAGAATGCTTGGCTGCATAGCTAGAGGTATAACAAGCAGGAAGAGGGAGATTGTGATCCCCTTATATAGAGCGCTGGTGAGACCCCATTTGGAATACTGTGTCCAGCTCTGGAGACCTCACCTACAAAAGGATATTGATCAAATTGAACGGGTCCAAAGACGGGCTACAAAAATGGTGGAAGGTTTTAAGCATAAAACTTTATCAGGAAAGACTTCATGAACTCAATCTGTATAGTCTGGAGGACAGAAGGGAAAGGGGGGACATGATCGAAACATTTAAATATGTTAAAGGGTTAAATAAGGTTCAGGAGGGAAGTGTTTTTAATAGGAAAGTGAACATAAGAACAAGGGGGAACTATCTGAGGTTGGTTGGGGGAAAGATCAGAAGCAACGTGGGAAAATATTTTATCAAAAGAGTAGTAGATGCTTGGAACAAACTTTCAGTAGGCGTGGGTGGTAAATCCACAGAATTTAAACATGCCTGGGATAAACATATATCCACCCTAAGATAAAATATAGGAAATACTGTAGCATAAGGGCAGACTAGATGGACCATGAGGTCTTTTTCTGCCGTCAATTTTCTATGTTTCTTTTATGTTTCTATAGTAAATTATTTGGAGGAAAACACCTCAGGGACCGCCTTCTGCTGCAAAAAACCCCAGCGACCAGTTAGGTCACACAGAGTGGGCCTTCTCCAGGTCCCGTCAACTAAACAATGTCGTTTGGCGGGACCCAGGGGAAGAGCCTTCTCTGTGGCGGCCCCGGCCCTTTGGAACCAACTCCCCCCAGAGATTAGAATTGCCCCTATCCTCCTCGCCTTTCGTAAACTCCTTAAAACCCACCTCTGCCGTCAGGCATGGGGGTACTGAGATATTCTTTCCCCCTAGGCCTTTACAATTTACGCATGGTATGTCTGTATGTATGTTTGGTTTTTTATAATAAGGTTTTTTTTAGTTATTTTAGTATTGGATTGGATTGTTACATGCTGTTGTTATCATTGTTGTTAGCCGCCCCGAGTCTACGGAGAGGGGCGGCATACAAATCCAATAAGTAAGTAAGTAAGTAAGTAAGTAAGTAAGTAAGTAAGTAAGTAAGTAAGTAAGTAAGTAAAATAAATAAATAAATAAAATAAATAAATAATAAATAAATTAAAAGAATTGCAAGGTGCAAAGATAGCAGCAAAGTCAGCAGCAAATTGTAAGAAAATGACCCACAGTGAGACGGACGGGGCAGCTGGGCATTGCAAATATTGTCAACAAGGACGCTTCGCTCCGCTCCAGGGTTTCACTCAAATGCCCGAGAGTAAATCGGATGTCCTTTGCGGAGAGGAGCAGGTGCTGAGCTCAGGTGCTTCTCCAACCTCACAACTGGGGCAGGCAGAACAGCCAAACACAAATACTGAAATGTGAGCTCAAGACATGGACAACACCCTGATAAAAGGGGTCTTCATTTGCTTACTTCTCAGAGCTTTAATTAGTTGACCACTCTATTGCTGAAGTCGTATTTTCCGCAGTCTAGTTTGGAGTCATTTACATTTAGTTTGTATCTATTATGTGCTCTTGTGTTGTTGTTGAAGGTGAAGTAGTCAATAACAGGAAGAACATTATGGTACAGTGTTCCCTCGATTTTCGCAGGGGATGCGTTCCAAGACCGCCCGCGAAAGTCGAATTTCCGCGAAGTAGAGATGCGGAAGTAAATACACTATTTTTGGCTATGAACAGTATCACAAGCCTTCCCGTAACACTTTAAACCCCTAAATTGCAATTTTCCATTCCCTTAACAACCATTCAGATTATTACTCACCATGTTTATTTATTACAGTTTATTAAAAAAATATTTATTAAAGGCAGACAAAAGTTTGGCAATGACATATGACATCATCGGGTGGGGAAAACTGTGGTACAGTGATCCCTCTATTATCGCGAGGGTTCCGTTCCAAGACCCCTCGCGATAATCGATTTTTCGCGATGTAGGGTTGCGGAAGTAAAAACACCATCTGCGCATGCGCGCCCTTTTTTCCTATGGCCGCGCATGCGTAGATGGTGGAGTTTGCGTTCCCCGCCGCCCACGCAAAGGGGAAACCCAATTCGGCTCCTCGCTGCTGCTGCGCTACCGAGCAGATCAGCTGCTGGGCGGCCGAAGGAACCTTCCCTGGGTCTTCCCCCTCTTGCTGGCGGGCGGGCGAGCGGCGGGCATCAGCGAGGAGCCGGGGTTTCCCCTTTGCGTGGGCGGCCGGGAAGACCCAGGGAAGGTTCCTTCGGCCGCCCAGCAGCTGATCTGCTCGGTAGCGCAGCAGCAGCGAGGAGCCGAATCGGGGTTTCCCCTTTGCGTGCCCACGCAAAGGGGAAACCCCGGCTCCTCGCTGATGCCCCCGCTCGCCCGCCTGCCGCCCGCCGCCCGCCAGCAAGAGGGGGAGAGATAGAGAAAGAGAGAGAAGGAAAGAAAGAGATGAGAGAGGGAGGAAGAGAGTGTGAGAGAGGAAGAAGCAAGATAGAGAAAGAGAGAGAGAAAGAAAGATGAGAAAGGAAGGAAGAGAGTGACGTCATCTGTGGAAAAATCACGATATAGCGTTTCACGAAGATCGAGATCGCGAAACTCGAGGGATCACTGTATAGGGAAAAAACCCGCAAAGTATTTTTTAATTAATATTTTTGAAAAACCGTGGTATAGACTTTACGCGAAGTTCGAACCCGCAAAAATTGAGGGAACACTGTATATGATTTTATGTACAACAGTTAAATCAGTTCGGAGGCGACATAGTTTTAAGTTGCCTAAATGTGGTGTTTGAAGTCCGGAGGAGTAAGTTAATTTGTTTCGAGAGGAGTGAAGGACTCCCGCGATTTTCTGGACTCTCTCAATTGTATTAATGTCTGTTATGCAATGTGGGTTCCATACAGGCGAGTTGTATTCTAGAATTGGTCTGATGAATGTTTTGTAAGCTCTGGTTAGCAGTTCAGTGTTTCTAGAGAAGATGCTACATAAGATTAGATTTACAACTCTTAATGCTTTTTTTGGCAATGTTGTTACAGTGGGCTCTAGCACTTAGGTCATTGGAAATGAGTACTCCAAGGTCTTTGACTGAGTGAGGGTCATCTACAAGTTGAGTTCTTCCAAGTATGTATTTAGTATTCTGATTCTTTTTACCAATATGTAAGACAGAGCAGTTGTTGCTTGAGATTTGAAGTTGCCAGTTGTTAGACTGTTCAGCTACATGGTCAAGGTCCCTTTTGAAGGGTAGCAGCATTGACTGTGGTATTAAATAGTTTAACACCATCAGCAAAGAGAACACAGTTGTTTGTGATATGGTCACAAAGATAGTTTATGTAAAGTATGAAGAGAGTTGGTCCTAAAACACTGCCTTGAGGGACGCCACTGTTGACAAGAGCAGAATTATATTTATTTATTTATTTATTTATTTATTTATTTATTTATTTATTTGGTTAGTTAGTTAGTTAGTTAGTTAGTTAGTTAGTTAGTTAGTTAGTCCAATACACAATACATATTGAAGAGAATAGACATGTAGTAATATACAGTATAAAAAGAAAAGGATAGAAGAAAATATATAAAAATGGAGAAGATATATGAAAGGAAGAAAAGGTATATGAGATATGAGATATGCAGCTTCTGCTCAGGCAATCTCACTCTACTCACAAGAGCCTACAAAACTTTTGCCAGACCCATCCTAGACTACTGCTCATCTGTCTGGAACCCATACCACATCTCAGACATCAGCACCCTTGAAAATGTCCAAAGATATTTCACCAGAAGAGCCCTTCACTCCTCCACTCGAAACAGAATATCCTACGAAAATAGTCTAACAATCCTGGGCCTTGAAAGCCTAGAACTACGGCGCCTAAAACACGATTTGAGTATTACCCACAAGATCATATGCTGCAACGTCCTACCAGTCAATGACTACTTCAGTTTCAACCGCAATAACACAAGAGCACGCAACAGATTCAAACTTAATACAAGCTGCACCAAACTTGACTGTAAAAAATATTTCAACAATTGAGTTATCGAAGCGTGGAACTCATTACCGGACTCAATTGTGTCAACCCCTAACCCCCAACACTTCTCCCTTAGACTCTCCACGATTGACCTCTCCAGATTCCTAAGAGGCCAGTAAGGGGTGTACATAAGTGCACTGGAGTGCCTTTCGTCCCCTGTCCAATTGTCTTTCCTTTCTTTTACCTATCTTATATATTCTCTTCCTTTCATATATCCTCCCCTCTAAGTTCACTTTCACCCTCTTTTATATTATCACATGTCTATCTTTCTTCCTATGTATTTGTGTATTGGACAAATGAATAAATAAAAAATAAATAAAAATATAGGAGAGACAATTGGACAGGGGACGAAAGGCACACTAGTGCACTTATGCATGCCCCTTACTGACCTCTTAGGAATCTGGAGAGGTCAATCGTGGAGAGTCTAAGGGAGAAATGTTGGGGGTTAGGGGTTGACACTACTGAGTCCGGTAATGAGTTCCACGCTTCGACAACTCGATTGCTAAAGTCATATTTTTTACAGTCAAGTTTGGAGCGGCTAATATTAAGTTTGAATCTGGTTGCGTGCTCTTGTGTTGTTGCGGTTGAAGCTGAAGTAGTCGTTGACAGATAGGACGTTGCAGTATATGATCTTGTGGGCAATACTTAAATCGTGTTTTAGGCGCCGTAGTTCTAAGCTTTCTAGACCCAGGATAGTTAGTCTATATTCTGTTTCGAGTGGAGGAGTGAAGGGCTCCTTCTGGTGAAGTATCTTTGGATATTTCACCAGATTTTAGATATGGCACTTCCTGTTTTGACCATATGGGTATATCTAGGTAAACCCACAATAGCTCAAGTTGAAATCCACTCATCTTGTAGCATGGCTGGCTCAGGGATGCTGGGAGTTGAAGTCCACGGGTCATAAAGTCAACGCCATTGCCCAGGGCTGCCCTAGAGTTCTCCAAGCGCCCAGTCTGGATTTTCCTGCATTTTGCAGCCCTCTTAGGTGGGTTGGCAGGCTGCACCCCGAGGTGCTGAAGACCGAGGCTTGTGTCCTGTCAACCCTCACACAGATTACTGTAATTTGCTTTCTGGTCTTGAGCATGACTTGGCATGGCAGCTGACGAGAACGGCACCCGTTTTCAACCACGTGTTTGTCAACTGGCGTTTTAGGAGAAAGAAATGTAAACAGACACGGCTTCAATTCCCTTTAGCATAACAGGGAGGGGAAGAGAAGCTCTGGTTTGCAAAATACAGCGGTACCTCTACTTACGGACTTAATTCGTTCCGTGATCAGGTTCTTAAGTAGAAAAGTTTGTAAGAAGAAGCAATTTTTCCCCTAGAAATCAATGTAAAAGCAAAAAATGCATGCGACTGGGGAAACCATGGGGAGCGTGGAGGCCCTGTTTCCTCCCAGGAGATTCCTAGACAGGCCCCACAGAGGCTTCTCCCCGCCTTTTCCGGCCCTGTTTCCTCCCAGGAGATTCCTAGAAGCCCCATGGAGGCTTCTCCCCGCCTTTTCCGGCCCTGTTTCCTCCCAGGAGATTTATAGAGAGGCCCCACGGAGGCTTCTCCCCGCCTTTTTCTGGCCCTTTTTCCTCCCAGGAGATTTCTAGTGAGGCCCCATGGAAGCTTCTCCCTGCCTTTTCCGGCCCTGTTTCCTCCCAGGAGATTCCTAGAGAGGCACTATGGAGGCTTCTCCCCAACTTTTCCGGCCCTGTTTCCTCCCAGGAGATTTCTAGAGAGGCCCCATGGAGGCTTCTCCCTGCCTTTTCCGGTCCTGTTTCCTCCCAGGAGATTTCTAGAGAGGCACCACAGAGGCTTCTCCCCAACTTATCCGGCCCTGTTTCCTCCCAGGAGATTCTTAGAGAGGCCCCACAGAACCTTCTCTTCGCCTTTTCCAGCCTTCTCTTCACCTGTTTCCTTCCAGGAGATTCCTAGAGAGGCCCCATGGAGGCTTCTCTCTGCCTTTTCCATCCCTGTTTCCTCCCAGGAGATTTCTAGAGAGGCCCCATGGAGGCATCTCCCCACCTTTTCCGTCCCTGTTTCCTCCAAGGTTACAGTTTCGGAGGTTCGAGTTTGTAAGTGGAAAATGGTTCTTGAGAACAGGCAAAAAAAATCTTGAACACCTGGTTCTTATCTAGAAAAGTTCGTAAGTAGAGACGTTTGTAGGTAGAGGTACCACTGTACTGTTATAGGTGGTCCTTGACCTATAACCATTGATTTAATGACTGTTCAAAGTTAGTCACAAGACTGACCACCCCTACATTTATTTATTTGTTTGTTTGTTTTGTTATTTTGAAAAGCTATTTTCACCCTCCCCAGGCATTGAATTATGGGTGTGGGCACCCCCGCATGTGCGATAGCTTGTGCCCACGCTCTTTGGGGAACCCAAGGAAAAAATATTCACCATCGCCGGATTAGATGGTCTCCAAGGTGCCTTCTAAGTTCATTTTATACCCGTGATGGGGAACCTATGGCACATGGGCCACAAGTGGCAGGCAGATCCCTCTCTGCGGGCACGCCAGCCGTTGCCCCAGCCTAGCTCCACCGCGCATGTGCACACGACTCGTGCCAGCCATCGTGTCTTTGGGTCTCTGCTGCTCATGCGTGGGGCACATACAGAGAACATGTGTGCACATGTGCGGTGGCTGCTTGTACTACACTTAGAAACATAGAAACATAGAAGACTGACGGCAGAAAAAGACCTCATGGTCCATCTAGTCTGCCCTTATACTATTTCCTGTATTGTACTTTAGGATGGATCTATGTTTACCCCAGGCATGTTTAAATTCAGTTACTGTGGATTTACCAACCATGTTTGCTGGATGTTTGTTCCAATGATCTACTACTCTTTCAGTAAAATAATATTTTCTCATGTTGCTTCTGATCTTTCCCCCAACTAACCTCAGATTGTGCCCCCTTGTTCTTGTGTTCACTTCCCTATTAAAAACACTGCCCTCCTGGACCTTATTTAACCCTTTAACATACTTAAATGTTTCGATCATGTCCCCCCCCCTTTTCCTTCTGTCCTCCAGACTAGACAGATTGAGTTCATGAAGTCTTTCCTGATACGTTTTATGCTTAAGACCTTCCACCATTCTTGTAGCCCGTCTTTGGACCCGTTCAATTTTGTCAATATCTTTTTGTAGGTGAGGTCTCCAGAACTGAACACAGCGTTCCAAATGTGGTCTCACCAGCGCTCTATATAGCGGGATCACAATCTCCCTCTTCCTGTTTGTTATACCTCTAGCTATGCAGCCAAGCATCCTACTAACTTTCTCTACCACCTGACTGCACTGCTCACCCATTTTGAGACTGTCAGAAATCACTACCCCTAAATCCTTCTCTTCTGAAGTTTTTGCTAACACAGAACTGCCAATACAATACTCAGATTGAGGATTCCTTTTCCCCCAAGTGCATTATTTTACATTTGGAAATATTAAACTGCAGTGGAGGTTTGCATACATCTTAGCCTCCATTTTGGGCCTTGGAGGCCTGCAGTAACCCGGAAGACAAAAATGGGTGAGCGGAAGTGGGGTGCAGAAATGGGTTGCAGCCGGTAGAGTCCAATAGGGTATTCTGGTAGCAAAAATGGAGCTGTGCGGGCGAGCGAATCGGTACGAGAGTCAGCTCGTGCACTGGAAGCCAAATTTCACATGTGGATGTGTGCAAGATTTGGCTTCTGAGCATGCGCGGAAGCAAAAATATTGGCAAAAATTGCCAAAATCTTGCTCGTGCGAGTGTACTCATGCAAGATTTGGCCTCTGGCGCATGCGCAGAAGCTGAATCTTGTACCGACATGCGCCCACCCGCCTGCAGGATGCACCGGGAACCAAGCAGGAATATGACAACAGTGTGAACAGATAACCAGTGGAACTGCTTGCCTCTAGAAGTTATTGCTTCTACAACACTGGAAGTTTTTAAGAAGAGATTGGACAACCATCCAAGGCCCCATCCAACTCTATTCTGTTATTTAGTAATCTTAATAGGGGAGATAAAACACTTTAAATAACCATAATAAAAACTTCTACAGGAAAAGATGCTTGTACAGATGGAAGTAATTAGAAAATATGCTGTTTTCTTAACATCTGCTCTTTATTTATTTTTTTAAAAACCCTATCAAACAGCTAATTAAAGGACTTTTCCTCCCAAGACTCTTTAGTGAGGTGTTAAGTTTTCAGCCAATTTTATTTCCCCGTTTTTTTTAAAAAAAAACACCTTGGATCCAAAGAAACATGTACTGTAGTTTTCCAGTGGTTTGCTTTTGTGAATCTCACTTCTAACAAAAAAAATAAAGTGAATTAGTCTCTCGCGCTCTGCCATTTTATATATTTTGCAACAATCAAGACAGTCTGTTGTTTCTGATGCAAACGTTTTCTATAATATTGAAAGCGCCTTTGATTTTTTTAAATGTGCATCATCCTTTAAATGTTTTTATGATCCATGACTATTTCATGAAGTTAAGAAATTGTCTCACTGCGAAGAAAATTGCAACTTGTGACTGATTTCTCTCTCTCTGATATTTAGCACAATGAAGTTGTCTGTCAATAACCAAGTCTCTACAATTCACCACACACGCACCCCAACAAAAAAACCCCTCATTTTCCCATTCTTTTATATGATCACATCAGGGCATGCTTAAATTACAACTTTAAATTGTGGGTGATCCAGAAATGATTTAAAAAATCAATGTCTAAACATTGAGTTTAAATTTAAGTTTAATCAGATTTGTATGCCGCCCCTCTCCGCAGACTCGGGGCCGCTCACAGCAATAACAACACAATGTAAAAACAAATTGAGTTTTCTATTTATTTTAAATGTGGATTTCTTGACGCTAGATATTAATTTCTGAAGATGAGGAAAAAATGACATAGCTCCAACTGTGACAGAACCTTGGAGATGTTTTAATAGAAACATATAAACATAGAAGACTGATGGCAGAAAAAGACCTCATGGTCCATCTCGTCTGCCCTTATACTATTTCCTGTATTTTATCTTAGGGTGGATATATGTTTATCCCAGGCATGTTTAAATTCAGTTACTGTGGATTTACCAACCACGTCTGCTGGAAGTTTGTTCCAAGGATCTACTACTCTTTCAGTAAAATAATATTTTCTCATGTTGCTTTTGATCTGTGACAAGGTTCTGTCACAGTTGGAGCTATGTCATTTCTTCCTCGTCTTGAGAAAGTAACATCCAGCATCAAAAAATTTGATAATTTGAAAGTAATTTTTAACAAATTATTAAGACCTTCGCAGTTTGTAAGGTATTAGCCTTATGTTACAAAGGCTAATGTCTAAATGACTGTGAAGGTCTTAATCATTTGTAAAATGTAGCTGATGGATAATTCTGAACGATATTGTGGAACTTTAGTACGTACTGCAATTTTGGAAAATGCACAGATATACAATAGGTGATATCCTGCTCAATTGTAGTAATTGTGAAAGGGATTTTGGAAGTCCTAGTGGACAATCACTAAAATATGAGCCAATCGAGTGCAGCAGCTGCAAAAAAAGCCAACACAGTTCTAAGCTGCATAAACAGAGGGGCAGAATCAAGACCACCAATGTTAATACCACTTTATAAGGCTTTGGTAAGGCCACACTTGGAATCCTGCATCCAGTTTTGGTCGCCATGATGCAAAAAGGATGTTGAGGCTCTAGAAAGAGTGCAAAGAAGAGCAACAAAGATGATGAGGGGACTGGAGGCTAAAACATATGAAGAACGGTTGCAGGAACTGGGTATGTCTAGTTTAATGAAAAGAAGGACCAGGGGAGACATGAAAAAATAGAATAGAATAGAATAAAATTTTATTGGCCAAGTGTGATTGGACACACAAGGAATATGCTCTCAGCGTACATAAAAGAAAAAGATACATTTGTCAAGAATCATGTGGTACAACACGTAATGATTGTCATAGGGGTCAAATAAGCAATGAAGAAACAATCAATATTAATAAAAATCTTAGGATACAAGCAACAAGTTACAGTCATACAGTCCTAAGTGGGAGGAAAAGGATGATAGGAATGATGAAAAGAAGTTTAATGAAAAGAAGGACCAGGGGAGACATGATAGCAGTGTTTCAGTATCTCAGAGGTCGCCACAAAGAAGGAGTCAATTTATTCTCCAATGCACCTGGGGGTAGAACAAGAAGCAACGGGTGGAAACTAATCAAGGAGAGAAGCAACTTAGCCCTAAGGAGAAATTTCCTGCCAGGATAAACTATTAATCAATGGAACATTTTGCATTCATAAGTTGTAGGGGCTCCAACACTGGAGATTTTCAAGAGACTGAGCAGCCACTTGTCTGGAAATGGTATAAGGTCTCCAGTTTGAGCAGGAATGGTCTAGATAGAAGACCTCCATAGGATAACTCCGTTATTACTCAGTTGTTACGTGAGCAACATGGAGTTTAAGTCAGTAAGGAGCAGCCAAAATGTTTACTGCCACACTGTGGATGTGGCTTATTTTGTGGGTGTGACTTAATGGTCATGTGACTGGGTAGGAGTGGCTTGCCGGCCATGTGATCAGGAAGGAGTGGCTTGAACGACCATCATTGTTCGAGTGAACTGTTAAGTCCTCGACTTACAGCCTTACCAGTGTCGCTCGCTGGGGTGACAATTTGTTTCGCATCTCCCGTCGACTAAACAATGTTGTTCGGCGGGCCCCAGGTGAAGAGCCTTCTCTGTGGCGGCCCCAGCCCTCTGGAACCAACTCCCCCCGGAGATTAGAACTGCCCCTACCCTCCTTGTCTTTCGTAAACTACTCAAGACTCACTTATACCGCCAGGCATGGGGGAGTTGAGACACCTTTCCCCCAGGCTTTTTTATACTTTGTTTTATGTTTGGTATGAATGTGCTGTTTGGTTTTTTAAATAATGATAGGGTTTTATATGTTTTTTAATATTGGATTTGTTCCACTACTATATTGTTTTTATTACTGTTGTGAGCCTCCCCGAGTCTTCGGAGAGGGGCGGCATACAAATCTAATTAATAATAATAATAATGATAATAATAATTTCCCGTGCTCTCCTTCCTGGGTCATCCCCGCTGAATCAGGCTGGGTAGCTAGGCGAACGGGTGCTGCCAGAAACATAAATGTTGCCAGCGCTGCTTCCGCCGACACCTTCTGGTTGCATCTCAGGTGTCGCGTGGCCGTTTGAGGCTGGAGGGGAGCCGGGCAGGAGAGAGGGAAGCTTGTCCAAGGCCAGGAAGGAGGAAAGAAGAAAAAGCAAGGAGCGCAGACGCAGCAGCAGGGCAAAAAAAAGGAGAGTGGAGCCGAGACCAGTAATCCAGGAAGTTACAGCCGCCGATCAGCTGGAGCTGCGCACGCATCTTCATTTCCGCCGGTGGAACTGCGTTCCACCTCGTCCTGCGTGCTGCCCACCCCTGGCTTAAGTGAACCTGGCTTCCCCACTTTTCTTTCTTTCTTTCTTTCCTTCCTTCCTTCCCTTTCCTTCCTTCCTTTCCTTCCCTTCCTTCCTTTCTTCCTTCCTTTCCTTCCTTCCTTTCCTTCCTTCCCTCCTTTCTTTCTTTCTTTCTTTCTTTCTTGGATTTGTATGCCGCCCCTCTCCGGAGACTCGGGGTGGCTAACAGCAATAATAAGACAGCATATAATAATAATCCAATACTAAAAACGATTAAAAACCCATTATAATAAAAACCAAACAGACATACCATGCATAAAATTGTAAAGGCCTAGGGGGAAAGAGTATCTCAGTTCCCCCATGCCTGGCAGCAGAGGTGGGTTTTAAGTAGCTTACGAAAGGCAAGGAGAGTGGGGGCAATTCTAATCTCTGGGGGGAGTTGGTTCCAGAGGGCCAGGGCCGCCACAGAGAAGGCTCTTCCCCTGGGTCCCGCCAAGCGGCATTGTTTAGTTGACGGGACCCGGAGAAGACCCACTCTCTGGGACTTGGTTTGTCAGAAGGTCACAAAAGGGGATCACGTCTCACACACACACACAAATGCACACACTGCAACTGTCGTAAATATGAACCAGTTTCTAAAACGTCTGAATTTTGATCACGTGATCACGGGCATGCTGCAAGGGATTGTAAGTGTGAAAAACGGTCATAAGTACAGAAGTATTATAGCATCGTATTATAGAATAATAGAGTTGGAAGGGACCTTGGAGGTCTTCTAGTCCAACCCTCTGCTTAGGCAGGAAACCCTACACCACTTCAGAGAAATGTTTATACAACATCTTCTTTAAAACCTCCAGTGTTGGAGCGTCCACAATTTCTAGAGGCAAGTTGTTCCACTGGCTAATTGTTCAAACTGTCAGGAAATTTCTCCTTAGTTCTATGTTGCTTCTCTCCATAATTCGTTTCCACCCACTGCTTCTTGTTCTACCTTCAGGTGCTTTGTATTGTAAAAGTCACTGTTTTTCAAGGCTGGTGTAACTTGGATTGCTCACTAAACAAATGCACAACCGGAACCCATTAGGCAATAATTACCTGTATGTGGACAACCACAAAAACACACTTTCGGTGCTACATGTGCATGGAATAACTATTGCCTAATAAAGCACTTTTTCTCAGGTTTCGCTGCATTGTAAAGAACTCACCTGTTCACCCTTTGCAAACAAGCCAACAGGCACACACAAAATGACGATCAAAACAAAAGATTTTGACAAAAGATTTTGATTTCAAAGTGTTGGTCATGACCTTTAAAGCCCTACATGGCATTGGGCCAGAATACATCCGGAACCGCCTTCTACCGCACGAATCCCAGCGGCCGATAAGGTCCCACAGAGTTGGCCTTCTCCGGGTCCCGTCAACCAAACAATGTCGTTTGGCGAGCCCCAGGGGAAGAGCCTTCTCTGTGGTGGCCCCAGCCCTCTGGAATCAATTCCCCCCAGAGATTAGAACGGCCCCCACCCTCCTTGTCTTTTGCAAATTACTCAAGACCCACCTTTATCGCCAAGCATGGGGGAGTTAAGATATTCTTTCCCCTAGGCCATTACAAGTTATGCATGGTATGCTTGTGTGTATGTTTGGTTTTACTATAAGGGTTTTTGGTTGTTTTATTAATTGGATTGTTACATGCTGTTTTTTTATCATTGTTGTTAGCTGCCCCAAGTCTGCGGAGAGGGGCGGCGTACAAATCCAATAAATATATATAATATAAATATATATTTTAAGGCGTGCATTGGATTAAAAAACGCACTAGGGATAACTTCCCCCCGTTGATTTTCAAGACAAGAGTCAGGTAACGTTATCCTGATAAGTGCTTTTTATTTCAATCACAGCAATTGTCAATTTTTTGGCAGCCTTCCCCAGCAAAATAGCATCAATTTCGGAGAACGTAAAAAAACAAAAAACAAAGGATACTTTCATCTTTGTTGCAAAGGACTCAATGCACCCTCAAAATCAGATTTCCCTTTTAAAATCCTATTCTTAAAGGAAAATTCATTCTGAAGTGGCCAATTGCAAAAAAACCCATTTAAATTCATTTAAATGCAGGGAAGCACTGAGAGAGAGAGAGAGAGAAAGATAGAGAGAGAGAGAGAGAGAGAGAGAGAGAGAGAGAGAGAGAGAGAGAGAGAGAGAGAATATATATTTCTCAAAAAAATAAAGGGAAAGCTTAAACAACACAATATAATTCCAAGTAAATCAAACTTCTGTGAAATCAAACTGTCCAGTTTAGGAAGCAACACTGATTGATAATTGTGCACATAAGCAATGTCGTTTGGCGGGACCCAGGAGAAGAGCCTTCTCTGTGGCGGCCCCGATCCTCTGGAACCAGCTCCCCCCAGATATCAGAGTTGCCCCCACCCTCCTTTCACAAGCTCCTTAAAACCCACCTCTGTCGTCATTGAAATTTCCCTTCCCCCTAGGCTTATAGAATTTATACATGGTATGCTTGTATGTATGAGTGGTTATTTAAATTGGGGGTTTTTAGATTATTTTTAATATTAGATTTGTTTACATTGTCTTTTTATATTGTTGTTAGCCGCCCCGAGTCTTCGGAGAGGCGCGGCATACAAATCTAATACGGCATACAATACAAATAGTACATTCAACTTTGTACAGAACAAAGTATTAAATGAGGATATTTCATTCATTCAGATCTAGGATGTGTTCTTTGAGTGTTCCCTTTATTTTTTTGAGCAGTGTATATACATAAATTTTATTATCAGCAAATATATGTTACACGCAAACACACACATATCCACCCCCACCGCTATTTATAAGGAACAAATGACAGTTGCAAACAAACCATATTCAAAGCGGCACGAAGCCAATAACTTCAATCTGATGATGGCAAATGTGATTTCGCCGAAAAGTGGCAAAGACACTCAAAATACTACATGGGGAAAAACCAGAACTCACAACAATCTACATACACACACAGACACATATATACATACAAACATACAAACATACAAATATACATTTAATATTTAAAATTAAGGGAGACTAGGATATTTTAAATATTCAGCAAAAATATGTGATACATACAGAACATAGTTTGTTGGCTATGAATAAATTAACTGCCTTGAAATGGCCCTAGAGGCAAAAAGGAGCTGTGACGTTCCTTCAATATACCAGAGTGATCCAACAGGAAAAAACATATAGCCTCTCCCTGGTACAAAGCTGAAGGGATCAGATCTGGTGGTCTAGAGGTTAATTCTCTGCCTTACAAGGCAGAAGCCCCAGGATCAAATCCCAGTAAGGGGATGGCTAGCTGATGAGGCCAGAACAAGGCCGAAATAGCCACTCCGAGTCTCCAGAGAGGGGTGGCATACAAATCCAATAAATAATAACAACAACAACAACAACAACAACAACAACAATAACAATAATAATAATAATGAAAGGCAATTGGGTGACCTTGGGACAATCCCTCTCTCTTTCTTTCTCTCTCAGCCCAGCCTACCTCACAGGGCTGTTGTGATAAAAACAGGAGGAGGATGGTGTGTTGGACATGTTCAGAGCCTTGAGTTATTTGTAAAAACAATAAAAGTTGGATTATAAACAAAGAAATAACAAAGAAATATGCCTTCTGGCTTAAGAACCAAATGACGAATATCCACGGTAAAATGGAAGGTCGATTTCAAAAAACTCCAGTTCTTTTTTAATGCAATGTCAGTTGGCGGGACTGTGGGGGAGGGACTTATCTGTGGTGGCTCCGATGCTCTGGAACCGACTGCCTCCGGAGATCCGTATTTTTCCCACCCTACCTGCCTTCCAGAAAACCGTTAAGACATGGCTTTTCCATGAATGATATGGTTTTATCGGCTATTATTATATTTTTATTGTCGTTGATATTATAATACTTCATTTACACTGCTTTTAAATTGTTCTTACTATTGTAAGCCTCCCAGAGGTCCCCCCCCCTTTTTTTTCTTTTTTGGAAAAACTCGCAAACATATTTGAGACCTAAAAACCACCCGAATGTCACACGATTATGGCTCTTCAAAACGATGATAAAATGGATGAGACATATATGACACACTAGATGTGAATATGTGGCAGCAACTATGGCAAAGAAATTATAAAATGACAACAGCAACAACATATATATGTAGAAGGTGTTTTATAGATGGCATAACTCTCCTGAGAGAATAGCAAAAAGGTTTAAGGATAAATCGATGAAGTGTTGGAAATGTAAATTGCATAACTGGCTCTTTTTACTACACGTGGTAGATTTGAATGGAAGCCAAAAAAATATTGGACAGAGGTTCAAACATGGATTGAAAAGATCTTAAAACAAAGTATTGATTTAAAACCTGAAGTATTTCTATTAGGCATATTGCCAGAAAAATACAATAAAGAAAAAATATATTTAATTGTTCACATAGTGAACATAGCCGCCCAAAGTCCTCGGAGAAGGATGGTATATAAATCCAATAAATTACACAAAATTGGAAGTTGAATAGAATGTCAACAGAAAGAGAAGTTTTAAAGAAGATAATGGACTGTTCAAAAATGAATAGACTCACAATGAAAATTAAAGATAAAGAAGACTCAGAGTTTTATAAAGTCTGGGGGGAAATTTATGAACGGATTGAAAAAAGAAAATAGCCAAAATACTTAAAGTAAATTTAATACAAGAGAGATAAAGGTTCTACAGAGTTGGCCTTTTCCAGGTTCCGTCGACAAAACAAGGTTGTCTGGCCTTCTCTGTGGTGGCCCCGACCCTCTGGAATCAACTCCCCCCGGAGATTAGGACTGCCCCACCCTCTTTGCCTTTCGTAAACTCCTGAAAACCCACCTATGTCGCCAGGCATGAGGAAATTGATATACCCCCTTGGTTGTTCCGCTTTATGTATGATTTGTTTGGATTGCATGATTGTACTTAATAAGGGTTTTAAATATTGTTTTTAATATTGGATTTGTATATTGTATTGTTTGTTGTGAGCTGCTCCGAGTCCTTGGAGAGAGGCGGCATACAAATCTAATAAAAAATAATAATTATTATTATTATTATTATTATTTGACAAAATTATTATTATTATTATTATTATTATTATAAAAGGAAATGAGATATATGATTGGGATAACTTGGGTGACAAAAACAGAAAAGGAGGCAGCATTAGAGAAATATGTAACATATACCGAAAATCGAATTAGAATAGATTGGAAATAGAAATTAAGATTAAAGAACCTGACGATCAGAATGGAAAAGTGAGAAAAACTGCTCAGTCTGTCGTTTATTAAATTAAAATCAGTGACTGCTGTTATATTTTTATTTTTTATTTTGGACAGACTGAATAATTGGAAATGCGATTTAGGATATTTTATTATTTTTCTGTAAGAGGCATTATAAACATATGCTTGGTTATTGAAGGCATATGGGTTGTTGCGTATGTGTTTTTAAGGAGGAGAAAATTTTTAAAAAACTTTAAATTTGACAAAATTGAACGGGTCCAAAGACGGGCTACAAAAATGGTGGAAGGTCTTAAGCATAAAACGTATCAGGAAAGACTTCATGAACTCAATCTGTATAGTCTGGAGGACAGAAGGAAAAGGGGGAACATGATCGAAACATTTAAATATATTAAAGGGTTAAATAAGGTTCAGGAGGGAAGTGTTTTTAATAGGAAAGTGAACACAAGAACAAAGGGACACAATCTGAAGTTAGTTGGGGGAAAGATCAAAAGCAACGTGAGAAAATATTATTTCACTGAAAGAGTAGTAGATCCTTGGAACAAACTTCCAGCAGACGTGGTTGGTAAATCCACAGAGACTGAATTTAAACATGCCTGGGATGAACATAGATCCATCCTAAGATAACATACAGGAAATAGTATAAGGGCAGACTAGATGGACCATGAGGTCTTTTTCTGCCGTCCGTCTTCTATGTTTCTATGTCTCTAAACAAAAAAACCCACATTTGCAGGTCAGCAGTTTGCTCTGCCTGAATCTCAAAGGCGATTGCGCGCCTACTTCCTACTCTGAGGCAAGAGGGTGCAAAATTTCACCCTGCTCGGGGAGTTCGACCACAAATATGCAAAGCGAAGCATTTTTCCCCCTTAATCACCGCAAGTGACTTTACATTACGGTCAGCATAACTAAGTGGATTGATTGCCAGGGTTTATCAGGGATATGTAATTATTCCTGAGCCATAAAAGAAATTCCACCGTGGACTTTTCCGAATCAACTGGCTTGGGAGCCCTTTGCCCTTATCAAGGACCTGCGACCTCAAATGATGCCTCAAAATGGGTGAGCAGAGTGGTCGGGTGGTAGGAAAAGAAAGTAGGATGAAGGCAAATCATGTCAGACTAATCTCATTGATTTCTTTGACTATGTCACAAAGGTGTTGGATGAAGGTGATGCCGTGGATATTGCCTACCTGGACTTCAGCAAAGCCTTTGATACGGTTCCACATAAAGAGCTGATAGATAAATTAGTGAAGATTGGACTTAATCCCTGGATAGTTCAATGGATTTGCAGCTGGCTGAAGCGTAGATATCAGAGAGTTATTGTTAATGGCGACTATTCTGAGCAGAGTCAGGTTACAAGCGGTGTGCCACAAGGGTCTGTTCTGGGTCCTATTCTTTTTAATATGTTTGTGAGTGACATAGGGGAAGGTTTGGTAGGGAAGGTTTGCCTATTTGCTGATGACTCTAAAGTGTGCAATAGGGTTGATATTCCTGGAGGCGTCTGTAATATGGTAAATGATTTAGCTTTACTAGATAAATGGTCAAAGCAATGGAAACTGCAGTTTAATGTTTCCAAATGTAAAATAATGCACTTGGGGAAAAGGAATCCTCAATCTGAGTATTGTATTGGCAGTTCAGTGTTGGCAAATACTTCAAAAGAAAAGGATTTAGGGGTAGTGATTTCTGACAGTCTCAAAATGGGTGAACAGTGCAGTCAGGCGGTAGGGAAAGCAAGTAGGATGCTTGGCTGCATAGCTAGAGGTATAACAAGCAGGAAGAGGGAGATTATGATCCCACTATATAGAATGCTGGTGAGACCACATTTGGAATACTGTGTTCAGTTCTGGAGACCTCACCTACAAAAAGATATTGACAAAATTGAACGGGTCCAAAGACGGGCTACAAGAAGGTCTTAAGCATAAAACGTATCAGGAAAGACTTAATGAACTCAATCTGTATAGTCTGGAGGACAGAAGGAAAAGGGGGGACATGATCGAAACATTTAAATATATTAAAAGGTTAAATAAGGTCCAGGAGGGAAGTGTTTTTAATAGGAAAGTGAACACAAGAACAAGGGGACACAATCTGAAGTTAGTTGGGGGAAAGATCAAAAGCAACATGAGAAAATATTATTTTACTGAAAGAGTAGTAGATCCTTGGAACAAACTTCCAGCAGATGTGGTAGATAAATCCACAGTAACTGAATTTAAACATGCCTGGGATAAACATATATCCATCCTAAGATAAAATACAGAAAATAGTATAAGGGCAGACTAGATAGACCATGAGGTCTTTTTCTGCCGTCAGACTTCTATGTTTCTATGTTTCTAGGATGCTTGGCTGCATAGCTAGAGGTATAACAAGCAGCAAGAGGGAGATTGTGATCCTACTGTATAGAGCGCTGGTGAGACCACATTTGGAATACTGTGTTCAGTTCTGGAGACCTCACCTACAAAAAGATATTGACAAAATTGAACGGGTCCAAAGACGGGCTACAAGGATGGTGGAAGGTCTTAAGCATCAAACGTATCAGGAAAGACTTCATGAACTCAATCTGTATAGTCTGGAGGACAGAAGGAAAAGGGGGGACAGGATCGAAACATTTAAATATGTTAAAGGGTTAAATAAGGTCCAGGAGGGAAGTGTTTTTAATAGGAAAGTGGACACAAGAACAAGGGGACACAATCTGAAGTTAGTTGTGGGAAAGATCAAAAGCAACGTGAGAAAATATTATTTTACTGAAAGAGTAGTAGATCCTTGGAACAAACTTCCAGCAGACGTGGTTGGTAAATCCACAGTAACTGAATTTAAACATGCCTGGGATAAACATATATCCATTGTAAGATAAAATACAGGAAATAGTATAAGGGCAGACTAGATGGACCATGAGGTCTTTTTCTGCCGTCAATCTTCTATGTTTCTAAGCGCCGTCTCTTCTGCCAGGAGGGCTCGGCAAGGAACTTTTAAATATTTCTTTTTTTTTTAGTTGGAAAGATGAAGGATCGGACTGACTTTTCTCAACCTTTCCAAAACTCAGAAACTCAATGTGGTCCAGAAGCATTGAAGTTCCCCCCAACAAGCTTCGGCAAATCGATGGTGAGACCACACTTGGAGTACCACAGCCCTGGGAAAAAATGTCTTCTGGCAGTTTTCTCTTACTTGCATTTCATTTCATTTCATTTTATTGGATTTGTATGCCGCCCCTCTCCGCAGACTCGGGGTGGCTAACAACAGTGGTAAAAACAACATGCAACAATCCAATACTAAAGCAGCTAAAAAACCCTTATTTTAAAACCAATCATACATACAAAACGTACCATACATAAATTGTGGAAGCCTAGGGGGAAAGAATATCTCAGTTCCCCCATGCCTGACGACAGAGTTGGGTTTTAAGAAGCTTACGAAAGGCAAGAAGGGTGGGGGCTATTCTAATCTCTGGAGGGAGTTGGTTCCAGAGGGCCGGGGCCGCCACAGAGAAGGCTCTTCCCCTGGGTCCCATGCAACATTCTTACAATCAGATGATCAAACCTCAATGTGTTTTACTGCAGGTTTGTAAGGAAACTACAGCCACCTATCTCCACAACCTCCATCCAAGACACACCAACAAAAGCCAAACCTCCTACAACTGACCCCATCCCATTGGGTTCACAGCCACCCCGAATCTGTGGAAAAGGGCGGCATACAAATCTAATAAATACTATTACTACTAATAATAATACAAAATAATAAAATAATAATAATAAATAAATAAATAAATAAATAAATAAATAACAACAACCACCACCACCACCTCCGGGAATCACAGAAAAGGAAGCGCAAGACCTATTTCTCAGAGAAAAGCCGGGAAAAGCACCAGGCCCAGACAACACTAGACTTTCAATCCTGGGCCTAGAAAGCCTAGAACTAAGACGCCTTAAACAAGATCTAAGTATTGCCCACAAGATCATATGCTGCAACGTCCTGCCTGTCGGCGACTACTCAGCTGCAACCACAACAACACAAGAGCATGCAACAGATTTAAACTTATTTATTTATTTATTTATTTATTTAGATTTGTATGCCGCCCCTCTCCGCAGACTTAATATTAACCGCTCCAAACTTGACTGTAAAAAATATGACTTCAGTAACCGAGTTGTCGAAGCGTGGAACTCATTACTGGACTCCATAGTGTCATCCTCAAATCCCCAACACTTTACCCTTAGATTATCTACGGTTGACCTATCCAGATTCCTAAGAGGTCAGTAAGGGGCGAGTACAAGTGCACTAGAGTGCCTTCCGTCCCCTGTCCTATTGCTCTCCTATATCTCCTATACCTTTCTTCTATTCCTATATCTCTTCTTCTATTCTTTCATTGATATGTTCTATTCCTATATCTTCTTTTCTATTCTTTCTTAGATATATTTTACTATGAGTATCTCCTCTATAACCTTCATCATGTATTTTACTATGTTTGTGTGTATATATATATATACCCACTAAAACCCTCACTGTATATTGGACAAAATGACAAAATAAAAAAAATAAAAAAATAAAATAAAGATAACTCCTTCTTGCTTAAAAGTCTGTGCTGACCAATTGGCCCCCACCTTCACCCAAATCTTCAACAAATCATTAGAGATGTGCTATATTTGAAAATATTTACTGACCTATCGCATCCTAGACATAAATTGTTTCACACCAAGACAACTAGACACAAGAACAGTTTTTCAGCAAATGCCGTCACTCTGCTAAACAAATATTTCCTTCAACACTGTCAAACTACTGTATTCACTAAGGCTGCACTACTATTAGTCTTCCCATTGTTCCCATCACCTCTGCTCTCCCACAAATGACTGTACGGCTGTAACTTCTTGCTTGTATCCTTACGATTTATATCAATATTGATTGTTTCCCAATTGCTTATTGGTACCCCATGAAAATCATTAAGCATTGTACCTCGTGACTGACAAATGTATCTTTTATTTTAGGTACAATGAGATCATCTGCACCAAAGACAAATTCCTTGTCTGTCCAATCATCACACTTGGCCAATAAAGAATTGTATTCTATTCTATTCTATGTGTATCTTGATCTCCATAATTTATTTTTCTATGGAATCTGTTCAGGTTTACGCACGGCCCAGATTTTGTTTTCGGCTGCTTTGTTGGATGGGGGAAAAAAGAGTATTTTCTTGCTAAACTGCAGAGTCACCCAGGGTTCCTGATTTACCTCTGACTTTGTTTAACTTTTAGTTTTGGTACTTTCCTTCTCTCTGTTCTTCCTAAGCCCCAATACTTCCGTTGGGTAAAGGTTCTTGCTCTCTGCACCATAGGAAACATATATACTGTATATATATATTCATTTTCTCTTTCTCTCCAACCCCAAAACCACGTTCTGAAGAGTTCACAAGCATGCAAAGGAAATGCAAAAAAAATGCTTTTCTGTTTCTTTCCAGGATCTTTCTCTCTCTCCCTCCCTCCTCTCTCTCTCTCCTTCCTTTATTCCTTTCTCTCTTTCTTTCTTCCCTCTCTCTCTCCTTTTCTCACTGTCTCTTCCTCTCGCTCTCCTTTCTCTTTCTCTTCCTCTCTCTTCCTTTCCCCCTCTCCCTTTCTCTCTCTGTTCCTTTCTTTCTCCATTTTCTTCCTCTTCCTTTCTCTCTTCTCTCCCTTTTCCACTCCCTCCATCTCTCTCTTTCCCTCTTTCCCTCTCTCCTTTCTCTTCCTCTCTTTCTCTCCTCTCCCTTTCCCTTCCTCTCTACCTTTCTCTCTCTCTTTCTCTCCCTCTCTCTGTTCTTTTCTTTCTCCATTTTCTTCCTCTTCCTTTTTCACTCTTCTCTTCCTTTTCCACTCCCTCCATCTCTCTTTCCCTCTCTTCCTCTCTCCTTTCTCTTCCTCTTTCTCTCCTCTCTTCTTTCCCTTCCTCTCTACCTTTCTCTCTCTCTTTTTCTCCCTCTCTCTGTTCCTTTCTTTCTCCATTTTCTTCCTCTTCCTTTCTCCCTCTTCTCTTCCTTTTCCTCTCCCTCTCTCTTTCCCTCCCTTTCTCTTCTCTCTCTCCCTTTTCTCTCTCTCTTCCTTACTCTTTCCATTCTCTTCCTCTCTCTCCCTCTCCCTTTCTTTTTCTTTCCCCTCTCCCCTTTTCTCTCTCTATCCCCCTTTCTCTCTCCATCCTTTCCCCCTCTCACTCCCTTTCTCTTTCTTTCTCCTTTGTCTCCCTCTCTCTCCCTCTCTCTCTTTTATTCTCTCTTCCTCACTCCTTCCCCCTTCTTGCCTAGGCTAAAATAAAGAGTGATTCAAAGGGGCTTTTGCTATCCAAATGTCAGACAGCTGCCTCTTCATTCACCTTGCCTGGATGGGCTCCCTCCTCTTTGGAGCCTCTCTCGGGGAGCCAGTTAAACCCTCATCATAAATCCCCATGCAGGTATCCGGAGGTTCATTTCTCCCTTAGCAGGAACCTCCCAACTCCCCGAGGCTTCCACGACTAATTCAAAGCACCCCCAGCATGAAATCTCTGCCATCCAAGGACCCCCCCCCCCTCATCTCTTCTACCTGGCATCTGCAAAAGCCTTCGGACAACCCTTCCGCTTCTCTGCTTTTGTTGCATAACCCCCAAAATCTCTTCCTCCTGCACCATCGCAGCACCAGTTCGTCTGCCGCCTCCTCCTCCTGGTGCCATTAACCAGTTTCTGGACATTTTGCAATCAGCAGTTGCTCATTTCTGAGGCTCTTTTATTTTTTTCTCTAACCAAGCAGGTACAAAATCCTCCCCGCGCTTCTTAGAAACATAGAAACATAGAAGTCTGACGGCAGAAAAAAACCTCATGGTCCATCTAGTCTGCCCTTATACTCTTTTCTGTATTTTATCTTAGGATGGATATATGTTTATCTCAGGCATGTTTAAATTCAGTCACTGTGGATTTACCAACCACGTCTGCTAAAAGTTTGTTCCAAGGATCTACTACTCTTTCAATAAAATAATATTTTCTCATGTTGTTGTTCTTCTCGCCCCTCCAAATCCCACCCCAATTCAGTAGCCTTCCTCCATGTCGGGGAGTTTCCCCTTCTTTGCCAGAAAAGCCTCATTCAACATTCCCAAGGCATCGCTTCACACAAGGGGAGGGGGTCTCGGTCGGAAAGCCCACTCCCCCTTCCCACAACCTCTGCGTGTTTTTCCCCAAGAGGCCCCACTCTGTTTGACCTCCAACTGCTCTTCCCCAATCCCCAAAACAAACGTTTCTTCCTTTCTGCCTGTCCAATGGCGAGAAATTTCTTTCACCCATCTCCCACAAGACTCACAACAGAATACCCTACACAACTAGACTTGCAATCCTAGGTTTAGAAAGCTCAGAACTAGCGTCGCCTTAAACATGACCTAAGCATAGCCCATAAAATCATCTGCGACAACGTCCTTCCTGTCAACGACTACTTCAGCTTCAACCACAACAACACACGAGCACACAACAGATACAAACTCAAAGTAAACTGCTCTAAACTGAACTGGAGGAAATACGATTTAAGTAACCGAGTAGTTGGTGCATGGAACTCACTACCAGACTCTGTAGTATCATCACCAAACCCCCAAAACTTTACCCTTAGACTATCCACTCTTGACCTCTCCCGATTCCTAAGAGGTCAGTAAGGGGCGTGCATAAGTGCACCAGCGTGCCTTCCGTCCCCTGTCCTAAGACGTGGTAGATAAATCCACAGTGACTGAATTTAAACATGCCTGGGATAAACATATATCCATCCTAAGATAAAATACAGAAAATAGTATAAGGGCAGACTAGATGGACCATGAGGTCTTTTTCTGCCATCAGACTTCTATGTTTCTATGTTTCTAATGTTTCACTCTTACTAGCATCATGTATATATTATATCTTTCCCGGTGTCGAGGGGCAAATCATTTTGAAATTCCCTGACATTTCCCTATAACTTGCGATCTAGTTAAAGCGCGGTCGTAAATGACGTCATGCCAAACGGCTAAGCCGTGGAGAAATATTGGTAGCCGAGGAAGCAAGTTGTTGCCACAATTATGCTCATTTTTGCTGGACTCTGCCAGGCAGCGCAATCCATTGTTGTTTTTTACATGATTTTCCCCTGACTTTTAAACATTTTAATACAGTTTGTTTTTTCCCCTGATTTATTCTGTTTTTTTCTCACCAATTCCCTGATATTTCCCAAACTGCCTATTTACCTGATTTCCCTGCTTTCCAGGTTTGCTGGACACCCTGATCTTTGTATACCACCAATACGTACTTGACAAAACAAACAAATTAAAAAAACCACCTTCCTCCCTTTCCAAAATGCCCGCGATATGTTCTAATCCTTAAGTTGCATAATAATAAAGCACATCGGTCCACATCACTCCTCCTTCGCGCAACGGCAATCTTCTCCAAAGCGAGCATTTAGAGAAAAAAGCCACATGCCTCCTCTTTCCCATCGCTTTCCTGAGCTAATGTTCCTCCTGCTACCCAATCCCTTCTCTCCCAGAAACTGGAAAAATCCTCTCTTTTTTTTAAACCTGTTAGGACCATTTGGTCCAGGAAAGAACGAGATCGCCCACGTCCCCCTCTTGCGAAAGGAGGAACGAGCGAGGCCTATCCAGAGGATATCACTGCAGAGAGAAGGCCGATTTGCACCACCACCACCACCACCGAGCAAACTGACCCCAATGTAGGTCGTAAGGGACAAATCCACACGGGAACGAGCATCTCTATCCTGAGATTATGTAACAGTTTGCAACAGGGAGTTGATGGAGAGTCAGTCTCAAAGCAGGAGAGAGCAATCGTGGTAGCCGTCCTTACAACTACCGTGCAAAGGGGGGGGGGGGGTGTCCAAGGTCCATTTATCTGCTCCAACCCAGCCCATGGGAAGACCCCCCCCCTTTTGTAGGGGGAGGGATGTCTAGAAAGAGGGCAGCAGAGGCATTTGATGGAAAGGAGACTCGGCGAATGACGCTTCCAGCATCATTTCGCCCCCCACAGCCACATTCCTTCCCAACTTGGTGCCCTCCTACTCAGGTGCGCCAAATGGAACCCTAACTCCCATCATCCCCATCCCGCCAGTCTGGAAGGAGAGGGGCTTGATGGAGAAGAAAGCATGGCAAACCCAGAGCAAATGGAAAGGTCACGCAATCCCCCCACCATCACCATCGCAGCCACGTTCCTTCCGCAGCGTGGTGCCCTCCTCCCCAGGTGTGCCAAATAGGACCCTAACTCCCATCATCCCCATCCCGCTCTGGAAGAAAGGAAGGGAGAGGGATTTGATGGGAAAGAAGACTTGCAAATGCAGAGCAAAAGGAAAGGCCATGTAACCCCCCCCCACCATCACCATCGTAGTCACTTTCCTCCCCCATCCTGATGCTCTCCTCCCCAGCTGTGCCAAATGGGATCTTAACACCCATCATCCCCATCCTGCCCATCTGGAGGAGGTGAGAGGGCTTTGATGGAGGAGATCTGGCAAACGCAGAGCGAGGAAGGATCGCACAACCCCCCACCCCCACTATTTGCAGCCACTTTCCTCCCCCAGCCTGGCGCCCTCCTCCCCAGCTGCGCTAAATGGGACCCTAACCCCCATCATCCACATCCCGCCTTCATGGAAGAAGGAAAGGGAGAGGGAGACCTGGCAAATGCAGAGCGAGCAAGGGTCACACAACCACCACCATCACCATAGGCATGTTCCACCCCTAATCTCCCCAAGTGCGCCAAAGAGGACTCTAACCCCCATCATCCACATCCAGCCCGGTCTGGAAGGAGGCGACAAGAGGCTTTTGATGGAGGAAGGAGGAGGAGCCCTCGCCAATCCAGAGCGAGGAAAGGACCACCCAAGCCTCCCCACCCCAAACCCCATCATCCCCGTCACCCATCACCATCGCAGCCTCCTTCCTCCCCAACCTGGTGGCCCCGCAATTGCGCTAAAGGGACCCCCACTCACTCACCCCCAGCATCCCCATCCCACCCTCCCTCCGGGTGGGGAGGTCTTAGCGCAGCCGGGAAAGCAGGAGGAGGAGAAGCAGGGGTGTTTGGGGAGGGATCTCGACGGCGCGCGCGTTCCGACGTGCACTGACGATGCGTGTCGCGGGCCAAGAGGTCGTGAGGACGCCCCGCCACCCCCGATGCCCGCGTGCCCAACGGCGCCCGCGCGTGGGAAGGAAGGTGGGGGCGGGGGGAGAAAGGGAAGCGGAGCCCTCGGCCGGTACCTGCTCCTCGCGGACCGCGCTGCTCCGCCGGGGCCCGGCTGCTCCCCCCGCTGGGCAGGGGCCGGCTGCGTGGAGGGCGCTGAGGACGGGGCTGCTCCGGGGGCGGCGCTGGCGGGTCCGTCCGGCGCGGCCACGACTTGCGAACGGCGGCGGCAGGAGAAGGCGTCGGGCCAGCAGCAGCAGCGGCGGCGGCGGGCGCTTTATACCCTCGACTCCTCGGAAACCGTCTCCGCGCAACGCTTCCGCTTCCGCCCCGCCCCTCGCGACCGCCCACCTTATGAATATGCAAAGAGAGAAAGGAGGCGGGCAGGGCGGGCCAATGAGGAGGCGCGGGGAGGGGCGGACCCCCCCCCCCCATAAAACCTGCCCCCCCCACACACACACCTCTTCCACCTTCTCTTCTCTTCCTCCTCCTGCGCCCTGATTGGCCCGAACCTTTGCGGTGACGATGACGTGGACGAGGTGCGCGCGGGAGGGGGGGAAGGAAGGGAGGGGGGGAGGGAGAGCGGGGCGCCTACCCCGCGGGGTCGTTGTGAGGGGAGATGAGACGGGCGGGTCTGCGCGGTCTGGCGAGACAATTGGGAGATCAAGGCGGTGGAGGAAGGACCTGAGTGTCTCCCCGTCCAAAGGTGAAGGGCGGGGGAGGTTAAAATCCGAGGTTAATCAGTTAATCAGTCCTCGACCTATGGCCGTCATTGAGCCCATAATTGAGGTCACTAAACGAGACTGTGGTTAACTGATGTTGGAGAGGCCAGTAGAGGCCAGCGCACCGAGGTGGTTGTTAACTGAGGTCTCAACCCTCATTTTCTTTCTTGCCTCGGTCCTTAAGTGAATCACTAATTGGAAGGTTAGTCCTCGACCTGTGGCCGTCATTGAGTCCAGAATTTATGTCACTAAGTGAGAGTGATTAATTGAGGCCTCGAAGAAGAAGAAACAATTGCTGCCAACCTGCCTTCCATTGAGGACCTGTATACTGCATGAGTCAAAAAGAGGGCCGTGAAAATATTGACTGACCCCTCACATCCTGGACACAAACTGTTTCAACACCTACCCTCAAAATGTCGCTACAGAGCACTGCGAATCAAGACAACTGGACCCAAGAACAGTTTTTTCCCAAACGCCATCACTCTGCTAAACAAATAATTCCCTCAACACTGTCAAACATTTTATTAAGTCTGCACTTCTATTATTACTAGTTTTTTCTCATCCTTCCTAACACCCGTTTCCTCACACTTATGACTGTATGACTGTAACTTGTTGCTTTTATCCTTAAGCTTAATATTGTTTGTTTCCTCATTGCTTATTTGTATCTTATGACAATCATTAAGTGTTGTACCTCACGATTCTTTGCAAATGTGTCTTTTCTTTTATGTACACTGAGAGTATATAGCAATAGCATACATGGGGCTACCTTTGAAAAGTGTTCGGAAACTTCAGATCGTGCAGAACGCAGCCGCGAAAGCCATCGTGGGGCTTCCTAGATTCGCCCACGTTTCTGCAACACTCCGTGGCCTGCATTGGCTGCCGATCAGTTTCTGGTCACAATTCAAAGCGTTGGTTATGACCTTTAAAGCCCTGCACGGCATTGGACCAGATTACCTCCGGAACCACCTGCTACTGCAAGAATCCCAGCGACCGATAAGGTCCCACAGAGTTGGCCTTCTCCGGGTCCCGTTGACCAAACAATGTCATTTGGCAGGCCCCAGGGGAAGAGCCTTCTCTGTGGCAGCCCTGGCCCTCTGGAATCAACTCCCCCTGGAGATTAGAACTGCCCCCACACTCCTTGTCTTTCGTAAATTACTGAAGACCCATCTATACCGCCAGGCATGGGGGAGCTGAGACACCTTTTCCCCCAGGCTTTTTTATATTTATGTTTGGGTATGTATATGTTGTTTGCTTTTTTAAATATGATAGGGTTTTATGTGCTTTTTAATATTAAATTTGTTTTCGCTGGAATATTGTTTTTATTATTGTTGTGAGCCGCCCCGAGTCTTCGGAGAGGGGCGGCATACAAATCTAATAAATTGAATTGAATTGAATTTAGACTTTAATAATAATAATAATAATAATTATTATTATTATTATTATTATTATTACTATTATTATTATTATTACTATTATTATTATTATTATTATTATTATTATTATTATTTATTAGATTTGTATGCCGCCCCTCTCCGAAGACTCTATATACCACTTCACAGTGCTTCACAGCCCTCTCTAAGTGGTTTACAGAGAATAAACCTATTGCCCCCAACAATCTGGGTCCTCATTTTACTGAACTTGGAAGGATGGGAGTCATCCTTGTATGAGCCAAGGTGACGCAGCAGGTAGAGTGCAGTACTGCAGGCCACTAAAGCTGACTGCTAGATTTGCAGGTCAGTAGTTCAAATCTCATCACCGGCTCAAGGTTGACTCAGTCTTCCATCCTTCCGACGTCGGTAAAATGAGGACCCAGATTGTGGGAGGCAATAGCCTAGCTCTGTTAAAAAAGTGCTATTGCTAACATGTTGTAAGCCGCCCTGAGTCTAAGGAGAAGGGTGGCATTAAAAAAAATTGAATAAATAAATAAATAAACAAACAAACAACCTTGAGCCTACTGAGATTCGATCTGCCAAAATTTTGTAGTACTACATTCTAACCATTGCACCACCAAAGCTCAGTGCACCAAAGACAAATTCCTTGTGTGTCCAATCACCCTTGGCCAATAAATTATTCTATTCTATTCTATTCTAAATGGTTATAAGTCAAGAACTTTCAAATCTCCCTGCCTTGGGCGCTGCTGACTTCTAGGGAATTCCACTTAAAACTGCCCGCTTAAAAGTACTCCCTTCCATTAAGTCTTTTCATCGATTGTATATTATTTTTAGAATGATGTCCTGCCTTTATTTGACTGTGCAGTGTACGTAATGCTCCTGCTTTGTATGTTTCCCGCCACAAACGACCCTGCGAGGTAGGCTACGCTCACAGGCCCAAAATAATTTTGCAACTCTTCCTTAAATTTTTAATCCAACATCATAACCACAGTACCAAACTGATTCTTTTTAAAACACCCTCATAATGTTACTGTTGTCACATTTGACACATGGGAGCAAAACATGTTATCACTTGCCTGTTTTTGTATACAGTATATGTGGCTGAGATACTTCCTCTGTAGATTTATCTTCTTCGTTCTATTTTTCCTCCAGATAGATTTAAAATGGTGGGCAGAAATCCATTTTACTCTCATAAAAATCCCACCTAGAGTGAATAAAATGCCAGAATTTGGTCCAAGGAGCGCTCATTATATTACAATATAACAAATGGGATGTACCTGTTTGTGCACTTCTCTTATTTTAATTTGTATACAATGAAAATATTCTGAAGGGTCAGAATAATTTATGGTGGAACCAATGAGCCAAAAATGGTGCACCTTTTTCTATTGAGGAAATGAAATTCTAGAAGTTGGAGAAACAAACCTGAACATGTTTTCAGAATCAACAACACCAAATGGTAAAAAAAAAAATTGCCTCCAATAAAAAAAAAGAAAGACCTTAACCTTAACTTTGTCTCACAGCTACCTATGTACAAGTTGTGTTATTTCACAATTATTTGCCTGCAGGTTGTGCAGCCTGTGGAGCCAGCATAGCCAGTGAAGGGCTGCAAAAAAATGTTACTACCGTACAGTAGGTGTGGCTTATTTTGTGGGTGTGGCTTGCCACGTGACCAGGTGGGAGTGGCTTGACAATCATGTGATGGGGTTGCTTAAGGGTCATGTGACTGGCTTAAAGATGGCCAACTTGACATACTCATGTCAAGGGTTTGGGTTAGGGTTAGGGTGCCTGGCCTCTCTCCTCGCCTCAAAGAGATACAATTTCCCCATCTATTTACTATTTTACTGAACATCCAAAATTGTTGTGCTTCAGCCTGAGGCTCCTCAGGGAACGGCTGGAACTCTGCTGGATCCATGCTCAGAGGGGGAGGACGAGGAACAGGAGGGGGAGGACCAGGCAGAAGAGGAAGAGGAGGAGGGAGAGCAGCCTGAGACCCCCGGGGGGGCTCTCCCCAGCGAGTAGCCTGGATTCATTAGATGAAGACGCCCAGGCTATCATAGATATGAGGCAGAGACGGGCAGCCCAAAGAAGGGGCCAATTAGCAAGGTATTTCCATCCCTGAATTGGTAACAGCTGGGTTTGGGTGTGGTTCTCCTCAGCAGGGTTGAAAAGGCAGGCCCGCCCTTACTGTATTGTGGAGAGTTATCAATTGGGAGTCCTGTGACCTTGCTTCGATTCTTGGCGTCTCTGATCCTGGCTTGTGGCTTCGAAGGCTGAAGACTTGGGGGAAGCGTGGGTTTTATTACCTCCAGTGTTGTTTTTGCCAGCAAGAATCCTGTTTTATTGCCTGGCCGTTGTGAAACCTCTGTGAAGCTTCCTAACGTTCCTGTCTGTAAGAACAGTTTTTGTTACCTGTGTTTGCTTTCAAATATATAAACTGCCTTTGCTTTTTACCATTGTGTCTGGATACTCTTTTTAGTTGGTGTTGGCGTCTGGGGGCACCCAGACAGAACACAAAATATACTATTATACAGTATGTATACATGCCATGTGTGTACATACATATTACACACAGGCACACAAAAATATATATTATCTACTATATAAACTGTATGAATATGTACACATACGCACAACTCTTCTAAAATTATACACATTTCAACCTCATTTACTGCGATAGGAAAAACATACCCAGAGCCCAGAAAAAAATTCATTTTTTTCCTACCGTTTCTGTGTATCTGGCTGTACCTGTAGGAGCCCATCACTGGATATAGCTTATAAACAGACCCAGTGACAGGATTTCTGGAGAAAAGGGTAGAAAAAGGATAATACATTTCCAGATTAAATTGTGATGTTTTTTTTTTTCAAACTTGACAACTTTAAATGCTGGCTAGGGAATTCTGTGAATTGAATCCCACCCATTTTGAAATTGCAAAATGTGAAAAACATTGGCAGGGGTAGGAGGGAGGAGAAGAGGTACAAGAGATAATGCATTTTTCCTAAAATCACCATCTGAATACAATTTGTCTCTTTCAGCCATCATTTATGATATTGCAGTAATTACATATGAGGTTGAGACATATTCTAGATGTAGACAAGGCAGGGTTTCTCCATTTTGGCAGTTTTAAGACTGGCTGGGGGATTCTGGGAATTGACATTGTTGGAAGAAAAATCAGATCCGGTTCCAAGTCGGAACAAGGATGCTGGAAATAAAATAAAATAAAATGGAGGCCGGTTGCAGGAAAGGAAAGTTTCTGTTTATTTGGTAGCCAGAAACATCGGTGACAGCAACATGTTTCTGGGGTAGCTGGCAAAACGGGGTTGAGAGGAGACAGGCTTTTATATATTCTTTGGGGCCTTTGTGATTGAGTTGCATATTCCTTGAATATGTTCTTTAATATTTTAATTGATTCCAATTAAATCATGTAGGTCAGGGGTGTCAAACTCAAGGCCCGGGTACCAGATCCAGCCTATAGTTTACTTACTTACTTACTTACTTACTTACTTACTTACTTACTTACTTACTTACTTACTTACTTACTTACTTACTTACTTACTTACTTATTGTTAGAGTTGGAAGGGACCATGCGGGTCATCAAGTCCAACCCCCTGCCTAAGCAGGAGCCCTATAGCATCCCAGCCAAATGGCAGTCAAATTTCCTCTTTAAAATGTCCAGAGTATTGGAGTTCACAATGTCTGCTGGTAGGTTGTTCTACTGGTAGATCATTCTGACCATCAGGAAGTTCTTCCGTATTTCCATGGTTGAATCTCTCCTTGGTCAGCTTCCAGCCGTTGTTCCTCGTCCGGCCCTCCGATGCCCTGGAGAATACTTATATCCCGCTTGCAGGATTGCCTTGGGAACAGCAAAAGACTGGCCCACAATGTATTTATTTATTTTGTCCAATGAACAATAATACACAATGAAGGTTACAGAGGTTATACTCGAGTAAAATGTATTAGAGAAAGAATAGAAGTGGAAATTTAGGAGTAGAATATATCAATAAGAGAATAGAAGGATATTATGAGAGTAGTATAAGAAGAATAGAATAGAAGAATAGTAGATACAATATAGGAGATATAGGAGAGACAATAGGACAGGGGACAGGAGGCACGCTAGTGCACTTATGCACGCCCCTTACTGACCTCTTAGGAATCTGGAGAGGTCAACCGTGGATAGTCTAAGGGTAAAATGTTGGGGATTAGGGGAAGATACTACGGAGTCCGGTAATGAATCCCACGCTTCGACAACTCGGTTACTAAAGTCGTTGTCAGGCCGAAGTCTTCATGTGGAGTTAGAGAGTTCAGCTTGACACAACACAAGGGGGGATGGGAGGGGTAGTGAGTAGTCAGAGAGGAAAGTTACTAGACACAACCAAAGATTCCTTTCTCTAAGCCAAGGCCACTGTTTGTTCTGCCTCAACTGAAGAGAAGAGGAAGTTGATAAGCCCCTGCACACAGACTGGCTCTCGTGATGAACTTGTGCGTGGGGGATGTAAGATGAACCTTAACCTAGGTGGGATTCTGGGAAGTACTCAGAATCGGAATGACAATGGCGTAGCTAACATGGTTCTGTTAATAAACCAAGCTCTGATTGAAAGAATTGGACTGGGACTTGGTTTATTTCTCAGATGCTATTTGGAACACTGACAGTCGTTAATATTAAGCTTGTATCTGTTGTGTGCTCTTAGGTTGTTGTGGTTGAAGCTGAAGTAGTCGTTGACAGGCAGGACGTTGCAGCATATGATCTTGTGGGCAATACTTAGATCATGTTTAATGCCTCTGCCAGTGAAAATGGAGGGTTGCAGGAGGGCATTGCAGCTGAAAACAGCTCGGAAAGTTGTTTTTACTGCCAGAGTGCTCGGGCCAAGACAGGCGCCCCCCCCCCCCCCCCGACATGAGTGACATCCATATTGGCCACTCCCCCTACCCCTGAGGTCAAACACAACTCTGTTGGGGCCCTCAATAAAATCAAGTTTGACACCCCTGATATAGGCCATGTAACAATATTGGTTGAAGTCAATGCTTCTTTTTTCATTTTATTCTCCTCCTATCTTCCCTCACTTCTCCTCCCCCCTTTCTCCTCCCCCTCCTCGCTGCTTTTCTATTGACTTTTGCATATTGTATTTTGTAATACTCTATAACTCAATTTTAAAAAGGTTTAAAAACAAGAAACAAACCCCGACAGTTCCTGCTTGGCAAGAAGCAGGTTGGATGCTGACCGCAGCAAAAAATTAGTAGGCTGGCTTCATGCAAGAGGAACAGAATTTATAATTTCTGTTTTTTTCTGTTTGTTGAAACCTCACTCCAACAGGACAACATGAGCTAGAGCTTCAGGAGCTGTGCAGAGGAAGGTATTCTGTTATCTTTTGTCTTGTGCTGGTTTTGTATATATGTGTGTGTTCCATTCCATTCCGTATTATATTATTCTACTCTACTCTACTCTACTCTACTCCATTCCCTTCCATTCCATTCCAGAATTCTATTCTATTCTGTTCCATTCCGTTCCATTCCCATATTCTATTCTATCCTGTTCTATCCTTTTCTATTTCTATTCTATTTCTATTTGTATTCCATTCCATATTTTCTTTTCTGCTGTGTTCTGTTCTATTCTATTCTACTCTACTCCATTCCATTCTATTCCATTCCATATTTTCTGTTCTGCTGTGTTCTGTTCTATTCCATTCCACTCCACTCCACTCCAGAATAGAATAGAATAGAATAGAATAGAATAGAATAGAATAGAATAGAATTCTTTGTTGGCCAAGTGTGATTGGACACACAAGGAATTTGTCTTTGGTGCATTCCATTCCATTCTATTCCTATTGTATTCTATTCCTATTGTATTGTATTCTATTCTTATTTTTAAAAAATACGGAAAAACAAGCAAACCCAGTTGCATTTTTTGTCTTGGGAAAAGCACCTGTAGAACAGAGGAAATGGTTTTTAATTCTTATAAACTAAATATAAATATAAATAAACTAAATATAAACTATAAACTAGAAGAACTTGAACGATTAAAGATAAATAAGGCAATGGGTCCAGATGGCATCCACCCCAGAGTTCTTAAAGAACTCAGATCTGTCATTGCTACCCCCCTGATTGATTTGTTTAACCAATCCTTGTTAACAGGAGATGTTCCTGAGGATTGGAGAATGGCCAGTGTTGTGCCTATCCACAAGAAGGGCAGTAGAGAAGAAGCTGGTAACTACAGACCAGTTATCTTGACATCAGTTGTCGTTAAAATGATGGAGACTCTACTCAAAAAGAGGATAAATCAGCACCTAAAAAACAATAACTTATTGGACCCAAATCAGCATGGCTTTACTGAAGGCAAATCATGTCAGACTAATCTCATTGATTTCTTTGACTATGTCACAAAGGTGTTGGATGAAGGTGGTGCCGTGGATATTGCCTACCTGGACTTCAGCAAAGCCTTTGATACAGTTCCACATAAAGAGCTGATAGATAAATTAGTGAAGATTGGACTTAATCCCTGGATAGTTCAATGGATTTGCAGCTGGCTGAAGCATAGACACCAGAGGGTTGTTGTGAATGGCGAGTATTCTGAGCAGAGTCAGGTTACAAGCGGTGTGCCACAAGGGTCTGTTCTGGGTCCTATTCTTTTTAATATGTTTGTGAGTGACATAGGGGAAGGTTTGGTAGGGAAGGTTTGCCTATTTGCCGATGACTCTAAAGTGTGCAATAGGGTTGATATTCCTGGAGGCGTCGGCAATATGGTAAATGATTTAGCTTTACTAGATAAATGGTCAAAGCAATGGAAACTGCAGTTTAATGTTTCCAAATGTAAAATAATGCACTTGGGGAAAAGGAATCCTCAATCTGACTATTGTATTGGCAGTTCTGTGTTAGCAAATACTTCAAAAGAAAAGGATTTAGGCATAGTGATTTCTGACAGTCTCAAAATGGGTGAACAGTGCAGTCAGGCGGTAGGGAAAGCAAGTAGGATGCTTGGCTGCATAGCTAGAGGTATAACAAGCAGGAAGAGGGAGATTATGATCCCGCTATATAGAATGCTGGTGAGACCACATTTGGAATACTGTGTTCAGTTCTGGAGACCTCACCTACAAAAAGATATTGACAAAATTGAACGGGTCCAAAGACGGGCTACAAGAATGGTGGAAGGTCTTAAGTATAAAACGTATCAGGAAAGACTTAATGAACTCAATCTGTATAGTCTGGAGGACAGAAGGAAAAGGGGGGACATGATCGAAACATTTAAATATATTAAAGGGTTAAATAAGGTCCAGGAGGGAAGTGTTTTTAATAGGAAAGTGAACACAAGAACAAGGGGACACAATCTGAGGTTAGTTGGGGGAAAGATCAAAGGCAACATGAGAAAATATTATTTTACTGAAAGAGTAGTGGATCCTTGGAACAAACTTCCAGCAGACGTGGTAGATAAATCCACAGTAACTGAATTTAAACATGCCTGGGATAAACATATATCCATCCTAAGATAAAATACAGAAAATAGTATAAGGGCAGACTAGATGGACCATGGGGTCTTTTTCTGCCGTCAGAGTTCTAAATACAGTCGTCTCTGGTTGATTTGGCAGTTTATCAAGGTGATGATGAAATACTAAATGACATTTGTTTCCTCTGCTGCTCCCCGTCAAAAGCCGTGCGGTATTCCCAGAGCCAAAGAACCACTTGAAGAAGGCAAGAACATTCTCAACCAGAGATAAACAGCTAACAGAAAACCTGCACAATTTTTTAAAAAGTTACTTTTAGCTGCCTTTTTAGACCACCGGCATTAATAAGTAATGAATTAAGAGATTCAGGGTTTCATTCCTTTAATAGTTAGTGGGGCTAAAGCAGAGACCAAGGTGCCCTTTTGAAAAGCAAGATGGAAAAATGTGAAGTCAACATCTCTGGCAAGACTGACCACATGCTTTTGAATAAGAGCCACGCTTGAAAAAAGAGAGGGAACAATATTTGGGGCTTGAGCTGGGTGAGGAAAGCCATCATTCAAGAATATGATAGAATTATACTTATTTTTATTTATTTTTATTTTATTTATTTATATTTGTCAAACTATTATAAGGTGGCAATTTGTATAAATAGAACATAAGTAATGATAAAAAATAATGATAAAAGACAATAGGACAGTAGGACAGGGATGGTGGGCACAATGGTATGCTTATGCACACCCCTTACAGACCTCTTAGAAAGAGGGAGAGGTCAATTGTAGATAGTCTAAGGTTAAAGGGTTTGGGTTAGGAGTAGAAACCACAGAGTCAGGTAGTGCATTCCAGGCATTGATCACTCTATTGCTGAAGTTTTATTTTTTGCAGTCTAGTTTGGAGCGGTTGACATTTAGTTTAAATCCATTACGCGCTTGTGTGTTGTTGCGGTTGAAGGTGAAGTAGTCACTAACAGGTAGGACATTTTGGTATATGATTTTATGAACTATAGTTAATGTTTATGATTTTATGAACTATAATTAAAGTATATGATTTTATACATTCCCAAAGATGCAAAGGAAGGCATTCGTGTTCTTCTTAAATAGAAATTGTTATTGTTGTTGTTATTATGCCTCTATAACCAGACATTAAGGATATACCACTCTACTACGCCCTGGTCAGACCACACCTGGAGTACTGTGTTCAGTTCTGGTCACCACACTTCAAAAAAGACATTGAAACTCTGAAGAAGGTGCAGAAAAGATTAACCAAAATGATCAGGGGTCTAGAAACCAAGACTTACGAAGAGAGACTGGGGGAACTGGGCATGGATAGCCTAGAGAAAAGGAGGGCCAGAGCGGACATGATTGCAGTCTACAAGTATACGAGGGGTTGCCACAGAGAGGAGGGGATCACTTTAATCTCCAGGGCACCGGAGGGCCGGACGAGGAACAACGGCTGGAAGCTGACCAAGGAGAGATTCAACCTGGAAATAAGGAAGAACTTCCTGACGGTCAGAACGATCAACCAGTGGAACAACCTACCAGCGGACGTTGTGAACTCCAATACTCTGGACATTTTTAAGAGGAAATTGGACTGCCATTTGGCTGGGATGCTATAGGGTTCCTGCTTAGGCAGGGGTTGGACTTGATGACCCGCATGGTCCCTTCCAATTCTAACAATAAATAAAATAAAATAAATAAATAAAATAAAATAAAATAAAATAAAATAAAATAAAATAAAATAAAATAAAATAAAATAAAATAAAATAAAATAAAATAAAATAAAATAAAATAAAATAAAATAAAATAAAATAAAATAAAATAAAATAAAATAAAATAAAATAAAATAAAATAAAATAAAATAAAATAAAATAAAATAAAATAAATAAAATAAAATAAAATAAAATAAAATAAAATAAAATGTAGCACCATGCCATAGGTTCACCATCACTGACCTATACCCTCCCTAGAATAAACCAACGTTAAACTAACGACTCTTCAGTTAAATTTGATGCTTGGTGACAAATTCTCTGCAATAAACAAAAAAAAAGGAAAAAGAAAAGTCACAATAATTCATAACAGTTTGTGGGGAAAGTGTGGGAACTATTTCTCCTGGCAGCTTCTCCTTGGCATCAGGCTGCGCAGCTGTTGAGCCAAGGCACGACGCTTCTTTGAATTATCTTGGGCTGCTTAGAAAAGCCTTGGGTGTGTTCAAGAGCCGCCTTTCAGCCTGGTGAATGGGACTTTCTTTCACTCTTTGAATGGCGTTTGGAGGGTCTTTCACTCTGTCACATGAAACGTAATTGGTTGGATCCACCAAATGTGTTAACCATCATCACTTTTGTTTTTTCCAAGCATAGCAAAACATCTAGAATGAAACAACACAGCGAGATATTTACTGCATAATGCCATTAATAAGGCCACACTTAGAATATTGCATCCCGTTTTGTTTGTCATGATATTTTTTTTAAAAAAGATGCTGAGACTACAACGAATGCAGAGAAGAGCAATGAAGATGTTTGGGGCACTGGAGACTAAAACATAAAACATATGAAGAACGGTTGCAAGAATTGGCTATGTTGTCTAGTTTGATGAAAAGAGGGACCAGGGGAGACTTGATAGCAGTGTTCCAGTATCTCAGGGGTTGCCACAAAGAAGAGGGAGTCAAGCACCAGAGGGTAGAACAAGAAGCAATGGGTGGAAACTAAACAAGGAGAAGAGATTGGACATCCATTTGTCTGAAATGGGATGTAGGGTTTCCTGCCTGAGCAGGGAGTTGGACTAAAAGACCCACAAGTTCCCTTCCAAATCTTCTATTCCAGTGTTTTTCAACCAGTGTGCCGTGGCACCCTAGTGTGCCGCGAGACATGGTCAGGTGTGCCGCGAAGCTCAGAGAGAAAGAAAGCGAGAGAGAGAAAGAAAGCAAGAGAGGGAAAGAGCGAGTGAGAGAGAAAGAGAACAAGAGAGAGAAAGCAAGCAAACGAGAGAGGAAGAGAACAAGAGAAAGAGAGAGAGAGAAAGAGAGACAAAGAAAGCAAGAGAGGGAGGGAAGGAGAGAGAGAGAGAAAGACATAGAGGGAGGGAGGGAGGGAGAGAGAGAGAGAAAGAGACAAAAAAGAGTGGAAGGAACAGAAAGAAAGAGGGATGGAGAGAGAGAAAGAAAGAGGAAGGAAGGGAGAGAAAGAGGGAGGGAGAAAGAAATAGAGTGAAGGGGAGGAAGAGAGAGAGAGAATTTTTTTGTCCAAACTTTTTTTAGCTGCCCCCCCCCCCCCGCTCAATGTGCCCCAGGGTTTCGTAAATGTAGAAAATGTGCCACGGCTCAAAAAAGGTTGAAAATCACTGTTCTATTCTGTTCTGTTCTGTTCTGTACTGTTCTGCTCTGCTCTGCTCTATTCCAATATTCTATTCTATTCCAATATTCTGTTCTATCCTATCCAATCTTATCCTATCCTATTTCTATACTCTTCTATTCCAATATTTTATTCTATTCCAAAATTCTATCCTATCCTATCCTATCCTATCCTATTTCTATAATCTTCTATTCCAATATTCACTTCTATTCCAATATTCTGCTTCTATTTTATTCCATTCCAATTATTCTATTCTGTTCTGTTCTGCTCTGCTCTATTCCAATATTCTATTCTATTCCAATATTCTGTTCTATCCTATCCAATCTTATCCTATCCTATTCTATTTCTATACTCTTCTATTCCAATATTCTATTCTATTCTATTCCATTTCAATTATTCTATTCTATTCTATTCTAATTCTATGCTATGCTATGCTATACTTCGGAGAGGGGCGGCATACAAATCTAATAAATAAATAAAATAAATAAATAAATACTATGCTATGCTGTTATGCTATTCTGCTTTTATTCTATTTTAATTCTATTCCAATATTCTATTCCAATATTCTGCTGCTCTTCTCTTCTGATTTTATTCTCTTCTTTTCTAATTCTATTCTATTCTGCTTTTATTCTATTCTAATTCTATTCTATTCCAATATTTTATTCTATTCTATTTATAGAGGTGCAGATAACAGACTCAATAATTCCTCTGTAGGACTGCATCACCACGAGTGCATTGGGCGGCCCTATAAATTTTCTTAACAAATTTTTAAAAATCAATCAATCAATCAATAGACCTGTTGCATACAAAAGGCAACCTTTTCGTAGCGACGGGCTAAAAAAGCCGTGTGTTAACTCCAAAGCAATAAAAATTCCTTCTTGTAATTGCAGGCGTCCAAGGGTCAGATAAATGGCCATCCATCACGCATTAAGCTGGGAACTCCCTGGTCTTTTGAATAGAAAGTGAAGGGAAAGGAAGCGCGGCACTTCCTGTATCATCCTTCTGGGGATCCTGAACAGGTCAGCATAAATCACTTAAGGCACCGTTTTCACTCTGGGCGGAAGGAAAGGAAGCTGTGAACAAGCAAACGGCAGTGCAGGGTAGGAACCGAGGCAGTTCCCTCCGATGCAAAGGCCCCTTCACATCATTGGTTTCAAAATAATAATAATAATAATAATAATAATAATAATAATAATAATAATAATTTTAGAAAATTGAAACATGATCTAAGTATTGCCCACATATACTGCAACGTCCTGCCTGTCAAAGACTACTCCAGCTTCAACCACAACAACACAAGAGCCCACAACAGATACAAGCTTAATATTAACCGCTCCAAACTTGACTGTAAAAAATACGACTTTAGTAATCGAGTTGTCGAAGCGTGGAATTCACTACCGAACTCTGTAGTATCATCCCCTAAACCTCAACACTTTACCGTTAGACTATCCACGGTTGACCTCTCCAAGTTCCTAAGAGGTCAGTAAGGGGCGTACATAAGTGCACCAGAGTGCCTACCATCCCCTGTCCTATTGTCTCTCCTATATCTCCTATATCTTCTATACCTATATCTTTTCCTGCTATTCTCTCATAGTTATATTTTACCCCCTTTAATACATTCTACCTGATTATATCCTCTATAACCCTCATTGTGTATTATTGTGTATTGGACAAAACAAACAAAGAAAGAAAGAAAGAAAGAAAGAAAGAAAGAAAGAAAGAAAGAAAGAAAATAAAATAAAATGTCCAGAGGTATTTTACTAGAAGAGCTCTCCACTCCTCCACTCGTAACAGAATACCCTATGCAACTAGACTTACAATCCTAGGTTTAGAAAGCTTAGAACTTATACACGACCTAAACATAGCCCATAAAATCATCTGCTACAACGTCCTTCCTGTCAACAACTACTTCAGCTTCAACCACAACAACACACGATCACACCATTTTAATGTCCGGGCGGAGCTGGTTCCAGAGGGTCGGGGCCACCACAGAGAAGGCTCTTCCGCTGGGTCCCGCCAGACGACATTGTTTAGTCAACGGGACCCGGAGAAGGCCAACTCTGTGGGACCTAACTGGTCGCTGGGATTCGTGCGGCAGAAGGCGGTCTCAGAGATATTCTGGCCTGATGCCATGAAGGGCTTTATAGGTCATGATGCACGCATCTATAGAGATATTTTACTAGAAAAGCCCTCCACTCCTCCACGTGCAACAGATTTTCCTATGCAACTAGACTTACCATCCTAGGTTTAGAAAGCTTAGAACTACATCGCCTTAAACACGACGCATAGTCCATAAAATCACCTGCTCAAAACATTCTTCCTGTCAACGACTACTTCAGCTTCAACCACAACAACACGCGATCACACAACAGATACAAACTTAAAGTAAACCGTTCTAAACTCGACTGCAGGAAATACGACTTTAGTAACCGAGGAGTTGATGCCTGGAACTCACTACTGGACTCTGTACTATCATCACTTAACCTAACTTTACCCTCAGACTATCCACTGTTGACCTCTCCCGATTCCTAAGAGGTCAATAAGGGGCGTGCATAAGTGCACCAGCGTGCCTTCTGTCCCCTGTTCTAATATTTCTCTCTTACTAGTATCATGTATATATAAGTATTGCTCACAAGATCATATGCTGCAATGTCCTTCCGGTCAACGACTACTTCACCTTCAACCGCAACAACACAAGAGCATGCAACAGATTCAAACTTAATATTAACCGCTCCAAACTTGATTGTAAAAAATATGACTTTAATAATCGAGTCGTCGACGCGTGGAACTCATTACCAGTCTCTATAGTGTCTACTCCCAACCCCCAACATTTCTCCCTTAGACTCTCCACGATTGACCTCTCCAGGTTCCTAAGAGGCCAGTAAGGGGCATACATAAGTGCACTGATGTGCCTAACGTCCCCTGTCCAATTACCTTTCCTTTTCTCATATATCCTATATATTCTCTCCCTCTCATCCACTCCTCTTCTTTTTTACTTGCTATCCCTATATATACTACTTAATGTCTATTTCATTCCATATGTATTGTATATTGGACAAAGAATAAATAAATAAATAAAATAAATAAACATAGTTATATATTTGTGTACTACCAATATGTATTTGACAAAAGAAATAAATTTAAAATAAATAAATAAATAAATCCATCCATTTCTAATTTGGTGAAGGGTCTCCTGCTTAAGCAGGGGGTTGGACTAGAACGGTGGTCACCAACTGGTGGTCCGTGGACCACTGTTGGTCTGCAGGAAAATTTTGGTGGTCTGCAGAGAAATGATTTGCAATTTTTATACTCACTAAATCAGGGCTCCTCAAACTACAGCCCCTGGACCAGATACATGCAATGAAAGTTTGTGTTGCTGCAGAGAGTCTCTCCTTTCAGGGTCTTTTTGTGTGGGTCAGATGGGGGCAGAATTTCAGCCTCCTGATGAGGGGCTCTGAGTGAAGGCTGGACTGAAGCACCGCTAGTGGCAAAGAGCCGGAGGGCCTCATTCCAGTAGGACTGCACCATGGCCTGGAACTGGCTGACCATCTCAGCCCATTGCGTCTCCAGGTGCCAGTATCTGGCCTTGCACTCCTGTAGATCTTCCCTCTGCTTGGAAAGCCCATTTATTTTATTTATTTATTTTATTTTATTTATTTATTAAATTTGTATGCCGCCCCTCTCCGTAGACTCGGGGCGGCTCACAACAGTAATAGAAAAAACAATGTAGAATACAAATCTAATAATTAAAACTAAAAACCCATAATTTAAAAAAACATGCACACAACATACTATACATAAACAATATAGGCCTGGGGAAGTTATCTCAGTTCCCCCATGCCTGACAACGGAGGTGGGTTTTAAGGAGTTTACGAAAGGCGAGGAGGGTGGGGGCAGTTCTAATCTCCAGGGGGAGCTGTTTCCAGAGGGTTGGGGCCGCCACAGAGAAGGCTCTTCCCCTGGGACCCGCCAAATGAGATTGTTTAGTCGACGGGACTTGGAGAAGGCCAACTCTGTGGGACCTAATCGGTCGCTGGGATTCGTGCGGCAGAAGGCGGTCCGGGAGATATTCTAGTCCGATGCCATGAAGGGCTTTATAGGTCATAACCAACATTTTGAATTGTGACCAGAAATTGATTGGCAACCAATGCAGACTACGGAGTGTTGGTGTAACATGGGCACACCTGGGGAAGCCCATGGTTGCTCTCGCAGCTGCATTCTGCACGATCTGAAATTTCCAAACACTTTTCAAAGGTAGCCCCATGTAGAGAGCATTACAGCAATCGAACCTTGAGGTGATGAGGGCATGATACCTCACCCCATGCTAGTAGTCCTCAGTGAGGTGCTTCTGCTGAGCCTCCTTCTGGGTCCAATCCAATTTAAACTCGGAGCTGTTTTGCCAACTGTTCCTCATGGGGGCTGCTTAGCTCCAACAACGCCCTAAAGAGCCCAGGTGGGCAGGCAAGGAGTGGCTGGGAGGGGAGGGGCAAGAGGAGGCTTGCAAGGCGCCCCTGGATGCGAGTGACACCAGGTTGGCCACACCCACCCAGTCACCTGACCATCTAGCCACGCCCACCCATTCCGTCATTCGGCAGATTGTATTAGGGGTCCCAGGGGTGGGGTTTGGTTTCTTCCGCTGTGGGCTTGCCTAGGGGAGCAAAAAAAAAATATTCAATTTTTTTCTACCAGTTCTACGTACCTAACCAAAATTTTTCTACCTGTTCTACATACTTGACTGTGTCCATAGGAGCCCATCCCTGGGCTATTTTTTTAAAAAGAAATTGGGATTTTAGTATGTTTTTAAATTTTTGATTTCTACATGTTATTTATTATTTCGTTGTGAACTGCCCTGAGTCCCAGGAATACGGTGTTATAGAAATATAATATAATTAAAATAAATAAATAAATTCCAATGGTCCAAGCTCCAAGTCTCTTCTGGAAGCATTTTGATTTTTCCATCCCTGAACTGTTCTCAAGGGACCACGTTAAGTTGTTAAAAATGAAGTACAAGCAGCTATTTTAAGACCCAGCAAAAGAGGATAAACAGGCTTTGCAAACACTGTTAGTCAACTGTCAAAGGACTCATTTCATGCCCACAGCCAAAGTTTTGCAGTTGTTACTATCAAAGTTTGTGGTTTGGCAGGAGTCCCTGTAATTCTGAGCGGAGGGGTGGGTTGGTGGGGAGGAATAAGTAAATCCACAGTGAATACCTTTAATCTGTTTAACCACGGTCCGAGAGTGTTGAGAGATACGACTGTGTTACGATTTTGATTTAATTTGTATGATCGTTTCGCCCTTCCAAGAGACAGAAGGCAGATAATAGATAAAATAAAATAAAATAAACAGGAAAAAAACAGGAACAGAGAAGTTTTCAAGGATTTCAGATAATGATGGAGATAAGACAGCTTAGAACTACATCGCCTTCAGGCCGATCTAAATATAATTTAATTTATTAGACTTCTATGCTGTGCAATCCCAATGGGACTCATAAAATCTCTACCTGTCAATGGCTACTTCAGCTTCAACTACAACAATACACAAGCACACAATAACAGACATTAATACAATTGAAGGAGTCCAGAAATACTGCACAAGAAGAGTCCTCCACTCCTCCTCACGCAACAAATTACCTTACTCCTCCAGACTTCAATTACTACTTTATTTATTTATTTTTATTTATTTTGTCCAATACACAATGAGAGTTTTAGTGGGTATATATCTATACACACATAGTAAAATACATTTATAGAGGAGATACTCATAGTAAAATATATCTAAGAAATAATAGAAAAGAAGATATGGGAATAGAAGATATCAATGAAAGAATAGAAGAAGAGATATAGGAATAGAGGAAAGGTATAGGAGATATAGGAGAGCAATAGGACAGGGGACGGAAGGCACTCTAGTGCACTTGTACTATGTTTATTATTATGATTATTTATTAGATTTGTATGCCGCCCCTCTCCGAAGACTCGGAGCAGCGAACAACAGCAAAGCACAGTACAAATCCAATGATTAAAAAACAGTTAAAATCCTTAATATAAAAACAGTCATACACCCCAAACAAACCATACATAAAATGGAAAGGCCAGGGGGAATCAATTTCCCCCATGCCTGGCGGCAGAGTTGGGTTTTTAGGAGTTTGCGAAAGGCAAGGAGGGTGGGGGCAGTCCTGATCTCCAGGGTGTGTGTGTGTGTGTTTGATTCAAGAGGGTTGGGGCCGCCACAGAGAAAGCTCTTCCCTTGGGTCCAGCCAGATGACATTGTTTCATCGACGGGACCCGGAGGAGGCCAACTCTGTGGGACCTAACCGATCACTGGGATTCGTGCAGCAGAAGGCGGTCCCGGAGATATTATGGTCCGATGCCATGTAGGGCTTTATACGTCATAACCAACACTTTGAATTGTGACCGGAAACTGATCGGCAACCAATGCAGACTGCGGAGTGTTGGTGTAACATGGGCATACCTGGGGATGCCCATGATTGCTCTCGCAGCTGCATTCTGCACGATCTGGAGTTTCCGAATACTCTTCAAAGGTAGCCCCATGTACAGAGCATTACAGTAGTCGAACCTCAAGGTGATGAGGGCGCGAGTGACTGTGAGCAGTGATTCCCGGTCCAAAAAAAATCATCCCCTAACCCCCAACATTTTACCCTTAGACTATCCACGATTGAACTCTCCCGATTCCCAAGAGGCCAGTAAGGGGCGTACATAAGCGCACTAGAGTGCCTTCCGTCCCCTGTCTTAGTCTCTCCTATATCTCGTATTTCTTCTCTAATATATCCTCTACAACCTTCATTGTGTATTATTGTGTATTGGAATAAATAAATAAATAAATAAATAAATAAATAAATAAATAAATAAATAAATAAATAAATAAATAAATAAATAAATAAATAAATAAATAAATAAATAAATAAATAAATAAATAAATAAATAAACAAACAAACAAACAAACAAACAAACAAACAAACAAACAAACAAACAAACAAACAAATAATGTTTTAGCCTCCAGTTCCCCTAATCATCATTGTTGCTCTTCTCTGCACATTTTCCAGAGTCTCAACATCTTTTTTTAAAAAATAATCGGTTGCTGGTTCACATTAGTACCAGCCTGATCGAGCCAACAGCAATATTATTTGCGGCTGATGCCAATTGGGCAAAAAGCCACCTTCTCTTCCTGTTAAAAGGAAAACAAAAAAGGAAGAAAGAAAGAAAGACCAAAATCAACCAAAAAAAAAAGAAGGCAAAAAGACATTCGTTGGCGTGCTTGCCAGTCCCTAAAAGGAAATGTGATGGCTGTGTTGGGAACCTGCTGTGGGTAATATTTTTTTCATCAGGAAACCAGTCCTGAGCTCTTTCCATCCGCATTATTATTATTATTATTATTATTATTATTATTATTATTATTAATAATAATAATAATAATTAAGTTTGTATGCCGCCCCTCTCTGCAGACTCGGGACGGCTCACAACCATAATAACACAATATATAACAAATCTAATAATTAAAAGTCACTAAAAACCCCTTATTAAAAATAAAACATACACACATACATACCATGCATAAACTGTATAGGCCCGGGGAAGATGTCTCAGTTCCCCCATGCCTGGTGGCAGAGGTGGGTTTTAAGAAGTTTACGAAAGACAAGGAGGGTGGGGGCAATCCTAATCTCCGGGGGGAGTTACTTCCAGAGGGTCAGGGCTGCCACAGAGAAGGCTCTTCCCCTGGGTCCCGCCAAGCGACATTGTTTAGTCGACGGGACCCGGAGAAGGCCAACTCTGTGGGACCTGACCGGATGCTGGGACTCATGCAGCAGAAGGTGGTCCCAGAAGTAATCTGGTCCGATGCCATGTGGGGCTTTATAGGTCATAACTAACACTTTGAATTGTGTCCGGAAACCAATTGGCAGCCAATGCAGTTCGTGGAGTGCTGGAGAAACATGGGCATACCATGAAAGGCCCATGACTGCTCGCGTGGCTGCACAATTCTGCACAATTTGCAGTTTCCAAACACTTTGTTCAGAATTAGTTTATTTTCCACCCATTGTTTCTTATCCTGCCCTCAGGTGCTTTGGAAAATAAGTTGACTCCTTCCCTTTTTTTGTAGCAATCCCTAAAATATTGGAATGCTGCTATCATGCCTAGTTCTTCTTAAAGAATGGACCATAGCTACGAAGCTACAAGGCTATAAGAGACAGTGGCGGCGATTTCAGAATCACAACTTACCGTATTTTTCGGAGAATAAGACACATCGGAATATAAGACACACCTTAGATTTGGGGAGGAAATTTTTATTTATTTATTTATTTATTTATTCATTCATTCATTCATTCATTCATTCATTCATTCATTCATTCATTCATTCATTCATTCGTCCAATACACAAATACATAGGAAGAAAAATAGACATGTAGTAATATATATAAGGGTAAAAGTGAACTTAGAAGAGAGGATATATGAAAGAAAATATATATGATAAGTGAGAGAAAGGAAAGACAATTGGACAGGGGACGAAAGGCACACCAGTGCACTTATGTACGCCCCTTAGTGGCCTCTTAGGAATCTGGAGAGGTCAATCGTGGAGAGTCTAAGGGAGAAGTGTTGGGGGTTAGGGGTTGACACAATTGAGTCCGGTAATGAGTTCCAAGCTTTGATAACTCGATAGTGGAAATCATATTTTTTACAGTCAAATTTGGAGCGGTTCGTATTAAGTTTGAATCTGTTGCGTGCTCTTGTGTTGTTGCGGTTGAAGCTGAAGTAGTCATTGACTGGTAGGACGTTGCACCATATGATCTTGTGGGCAATACTCAAATCGTGTTTTAGGCGCCATAGTTCTAGGCTTTCTAGGCCCAGGATTGTTAGTCTATTTTCGTAAGATATTCTGTTTCGAGTGGAGGAGTGAAGGGCTCTTCTGGTGAAATATCTTTGGACATTTTCAAGGGTGTTGATGTCTGAGATGTGGTATGGGTTCCAGACAGATGAGCAGTAGTCTAGGATGGGTCTGGCAAAAGTTTTATAGGCTCTTGTGAGTAGTGTGAGATTGCCTGAGCAGAAGCTGCGTAGGATCAGGTTAACAACTCTAGAAGCTTTTTTGGCGATATTGTAAGAATCTGCTTACCCGGTGTTCATCTAACTAGCGTCCTTAGTCTGGTCAGCTTCGGTACATTATTTTATCCCCTGATTAATGGCTTAAAAATTTGTATTCTTAGAGAGTAACAGTGAAAGAGCTGGGAACATCATTAGCACCTGGAAAGAAACAGTTTGAGCAAGTAGAGCATTGAAAAAAAACCCTGCAAAGACTTGGAAAACATTCTTCTTTGCAGAGAGTAACAATGAAAGAGCTTGCAAGCAGGTAAGAGCTGGGAACATTGTTAGCACCTGGTTAGGGCTGGAAAGAAACTTACTCAGAGCAAGTTAGAGTAATGAAACAAACCCTGCAAAGACTTAGGGCTTGGAAAACATTCTTCACAGAGAGAAACAATGAAAGAGCCTGCAAGGTAAGAGCTGGGAACAGCATTAGCAGGTTTTTAGGGATGAAAAATGGAGCTATATTATTTATTTTATTTATTTATTCATTTGTCCAATACACAATACATATGGAAGAGAATAGACATGAAGTAATATATATATATAAAAATAATATGTAAAAATAGAGGAGAAGATATATGAAAGGAAGAAAATATATATGATATAGGAGATATAGGAGAGACAATTGGACAGGAGACGGAAGGCACATTAGTGCACTTCTGTATGCCCCTTACTGGCCTCTTAGGAACCTGGAGAGGTCAATTGTGGATAGTCTAAGGGAGAAATGTTGGGGGTTAGGGGTTGACACTGTTGGGTCCGGTAATGAGTTCCATGCTTCGACAACTCGATTGTTAAAGTCATATTTTTTACAGTCACGTTTGGAGCGGTTAATATTAAGTTTGAATCTGTTGCATGCTCTTGTGTTGTTGCGGTTGAAGCTATATTCAGAGTATAAGACACACACTAATTATCAGCCTCTTTTAGGGAGGGAAAAGGTGCATCTTACACATGGTATAAATAAAGATTTTCCTTCTCCCCCTATGGTGCAATGACTAAAAATGGAGAAATTGCCCTCCTGACTTGCCCCAGCTCTCAGCTGGAGAGAAGAAGACCACTGCTGGGAAATCACGATCAAACCCTCTGCCTTTTTGATTCCTTCCACGCACATCCAAGGCATTTCTAAAAATGGCCTGTGAAAGAACGAGACTCCGTGATATCGTGCGGAGCTCAGGGTCAACCCTGCTGTGTGAGGCTTTGGGAGATGGAAACTTCTATCAGCCAAAAAACACCATTAAAGCACACACACACACACACACATACAAAATTCAACCCCAGCGTGTTCCTGCCAGTTCATTCTCACAAAATGATAACCATGGCAACCGAGGGCCTGGGTTGGGTTAGAAATGGGCAATCCATTCGCGGGATGGCACGCCGATTATTTGCATTGGATCCCGTCCTCTCAATGCAAGCTCTCCGGACTTTGCAAAGAAATTGTTTGCCTTGGAAATGTCCCATTAGGGCTCCAAGTCAGCTTGTACGCATCAGGGTTTGTCAACTAAGGGAGCTGGAAGTCGTGTGGACTCTGTAGTATCATCACTTTATGGACAAGCCTCTCTCTGTAAAAGACCATGGAATACAGGGGTACCTCTACCTAAGAGCACCTCTACTTATGAACTTTTCTAGATAAGAACCGGGTGTTCAAGATTGTTTTGCCTCTTCTCAAGAACCAGTTTCCACTTACAAACCCGAGCCTCCGAAACTGTAACTGGAAAAGGCAGGGAGAAGCCTCTGTGGGGCCTCTCTAGGATTCTCCTGGGAGGAAACAGGGCCTCCATCCTCCCTGTGGTTTCCCCAATGGTACACATTATTTGCTTTTACATTGATTCCTATGGGAAAAATTGCTTCTTCTTACAAACTTTTCTACTTAAGAACCTGGTCACGGAACGAATTAAGTTCGTAAGTGGAGGTACCACTGTACTCATATAAAATTTATTTATTTATTGGATTTCTATGCTGTCTCTCTCCGAGGACTCGGGGTGGCTCACAACATTAAAAAAATACATGGTTAACAAAAATACCTAATTATATTAAAAATTCACACAACAGATACAAACGTAAAGTAAACCGCTCCAAACTCGACTGCAGGAAATATGACTTTAGTAATCCAGAAGTTGACGCATGGAACTCACTACCTGACTCTGTAGTATCATCACCAAACGGTCAAAACTTCACCCTTCGACTATTCACTGTTGACCTGTCCCGATTCCTAAGAAGTCAGCAAGGGGTGGGCATAAGTGCACCAGAGTGCCTTCCGTCCCCTGTCCTAATGTTTCTCTCATGCTAGTATCATGTATATAAATGTTATTATATCTTTTTATACTGCCAATATGTACTTGACAAACACAAATAAACCAATAAAATCAATAAATTTCCCCAGCCATCTATGGGGAAATTTGTAAGAGACAAGACAAGGTTGAGAAAGAGTCCAGGTTATCAGTACTGAGCGCTTTGCTCCTGGGCTTGGAAGGAGGTGAAAGGTTCTGTGACAGGCATAAAATCACAGGCAGTAAATGGTAGCCATTCGCGGCCCTACCAGAATGCTTTGGGGGAAGCGCGCACCCTTCAATTTCCTGCACATGCGCAGAATCGTGGCCAGAAGCTGTGCACTGTGTTTTATGCAGTGTGTATCTGTTATTATTATAAAAAAATAATAAAATTTATCTAATTTACGCTCTCTACATGGGGCTACCTTTGAAAAGTGTTCGGAAACTTCAGATCGTGCAGAATGCAGCTGCGAGAGCAATCATGGGCTTCCCCAAATATGCCCATGTTACACCAACACTCCGCAGTCTGCATTGGTTGCCGATCAGTTTCCGGTCACAATTCAAAGTGTTGGTTATGACCTATAAAGCCCTTCATGGCACCGGACCAGATTACCTCAGGGACCGCCTTCTGCCGCACGAATCCCAGCGACCAGTTAGGTCCCACAGAGTGGGTCTTCTCCGGGTCTCGTCAACTAAACAATGCCGCTTGGCGGGACCCAGGGGAAGAGCCTTCTCTGTGGTGGCCCCGGCCCTCTGGAACCAACTCCCCCCAGAGATTAGAATTGCCCCCACCTTGCCTTTCGTAAGCTACTTAAAACACACCTCTGCCGCCAGGCATGGGGGAAATAAGATTTCTTCTCCCCCTAGGCCATTACAATTGTATGCATGGTTTGTTTGTACGTATGTTTGGTTTTGTATATTAAGGGGTTTTTAATTCGCTTTTAGTATTGGATTATTATTGTATACTGTTTATGATTGTTGTTAGCCGCCCCGAGTTTTCGGAGAGGGGCGGCATATAAATCCAATAAAACTTGAAACTAAAGAAAAAAAACCACTTGTGGACTTCAACTCCCAATTCTAGAGAATTCTCTTAACAAACTTCCAACGATAACTACTTGTCTTGCTCTGTGGCCCATAAAAAGGTTTTAAAAATTGTCCACCCCCTGCTTAACAACATAACATCCACTCCCAATGGTGACGGTACATTCAGAACTACCTGCTGCATTAATGTTTTGTTTTCAAGAAAAATGAGTTTGCAGCTTGAAATTCTTCCAACATAAGAAGTATTGGGTATGTTGTTGGTTTTGTTTTGTTTTTTCACTAAACAATTTGGAGCCTAACCAATACAACCCTCTGGAACATTTCTGCAAATTAAAAATAACAGTGTGAAGGTCTCTAGGGAGCCACACTTTTTATTTATTAGTTTACTGGATTATATTTGGATTTATGGATTTTCCGAGGAGACGTTTGGCATAAGGGAAACCTTTCTTCTCTGGTTAAAAAATGAGAGAACAGCAGCCAAAACCCCCCAATGCAATTCTTCTATTAACAGAGGGAGAGACTCAAGATGATGTGAAGATCTGGTACCACTTTACAAAGCCTTAGTAAGACCAAATGTGGAATACAGAATAGAATAGAATAGAATAGAATTTTATTGGCCAAGTGTGATTGGACACAAAAGGAATTTGTCTTGGTGCATATGCTCTCAGCGTACATAAAAGAAAAAGAGACATTTGTCAAGAATCGTGTGGTACAACACTTAATGATTGTCATAGGGGTCAAATAAGCAATGAAGAAGCAATATTAATAAAAATCTTAGGATACAAGCAACAAGTTACAGTCATACAGTCAACATGGGAGGAAATGGGTGATAGGAATGATGAGAAAAACTAGTAGAATAGAAGTGCAGATTTAGTAGAAAGTCTGACAATGTTGAGGGAATTATTTGTTTAGTAGAGTGATGGCGTTCGGGGAAAAAACTGTTCTTGTGTCTAGTTGTCTTGGTGTGCAGTTTTGAGGGTAGGAGTTGAAACAATTTGTGTCCAGGATATGAGGGGTCAGTAAATATTTTCCCCGCCCTCTTTTTGACTCGTGCAGTATACAGGTCCTCAATGGAAGGCAGGTTGGCAGCAATTGTTTTTTCTGCAGTTCTGATTGTCCTCTGAAGTCTGTGTCGATCCTGTTGGATTGCAGAACCAAACCAGACAGTTATGGAGGTGCAGATGACAGACTCAATGATTCCTCTGTAGAACTGAATCAGCAGCTCCTTGAGCAGTTTGAGCTTCCTGAGCTGGCGCAGAAAGAACATTCTTTGTTGTGCTTTTTTGATGATGTTTTTGATGTTAGGTGACCATTTTAGGTCTTGAGATATGATAGAATCTAGAAATTTGAAGGTCTCTACTGTTGATACTGTGTTGTCTAGTACTGTGAGAGGTGGAAGGGTGGAAGGGTTTCTCTTAAAATCTACCACCATTTCTACGGTTTTGAGTATGTTCAATTCTAGGTTGTTCTGGTCACACCACAAGGATAGTTGTTCAACTTCCCGTCTGTATGCGGATTCATCATTGTCTCAAATGAGTCCGATCACTGTTGTATCATCTGCAAACTTCAGTAGTTTAACAGATGGATCGTTTGAGATGCAGTCATTAGTGTATAGAGAGAAGAGAAGCGGTGAGAGTACACAGCCTTGGGGGGCACCTGTGCTAATTGTACATATATCTGATGTGATTTTTCCTAGCTTCACCTGCTGCTTCCTGTCTGTTAGGAAGCTTGTGATCCACGTACAAGTGTGTTCAGGTACCGCTAGCTGATTTAGTTTGGTTAAGAGAATGTCCGGTACGATGGTATTGAATGCTGAACTGAAGTCCACAAAGAGGACCCTAGCGTAGGTCATTGGAGATTCAAGATGTTGAAGGATGTAGTGTAGAGCCATATCACATCAGTTTTGGTCACCGGATTCTGGAAAGAGTCCAGAGAAGAGCAATAAAGATGGTTAGGGAGCTGGAGGATAAAACATACGAAGAATGGTTGCAGGAACTGGGTATGTCTAATTTAATAAAAAGAAAAACTAGGGGCTGCAAAAAAATTTACTACCACACTGTGGGCATGGCTTATTGTGTGGGTGTGGCTTGATGGCCATGGTCCTGGGTAGGAGTGGCTTGCTGGCCATGTGACCAGGTGGGAGTGGCTTGACAATCATGTGATCAGCGGGTGGCTTAAAGGTCATGTGATTGAGCGGGAGTGGCTCACTGACCAAGATAAGGTTTCAAATAGGTGCTTAGTTGATTAAGTCACATTATTTGAACAGCCACAAAAAGGACAAATGATACGCAGCATTATTGGTTGAGGAGCACAGTAACCTTTTAAGGTTTTGTACTGAACCCACAAGGTTCAGTATGATAACAGATAAGGCAAGCAGCTCAATTTTGTTGAATTGCTATACAAGTTCAGTTCTTGATAATGATTAGAATGATTAAAGCATTTATGGGTAAAACCACGTTATTTAATTATTTTCTATTTTAAAAGCGATTAAGGATCATACTAAGGTACTAGAGAAGGAAGGACAATAAAAAAAACTATTAAGTATTCAATAAATAGTGCATAAACCTACTACCCTCACTGGGTTCACCCACCGTGGGGGCAACTGCCCATCACTGGTTGTTTTGTGAATCCAGCTGACATTGGTTATTAGGTTCCTACTCTTAAGTAAATGACCTAGGTGCCAGAGCCCATTGCCAAAAAAGCATTAAGAATTGTAAACCTAATCTTACATAGCTTCTTCTCTAGAAACACTGATTTATTAACCAGAGCTTACAAAACATTCGCCAGACCTATTCTAGAATATAGTTCACCTGTGTGGAATCCACACTGCATATCAGATATTAATACAATCGAAGGAGTCCAGAAATACTTCACAAGAAGAGTCCTTCACTCCTCCTCACGTAACAAATTATCCTACTCTTCCAGACTTCATATACTAAATCTAGAAAATTTACAACTACGTCATCTCCGAACTGATTTAACTGTTGTTCATAAAATCATGCATCATAATGTACTCACTGTCAGTGACTACTTCACCTTTAACAACAACAACAACACAAGAGCATATAATAGATATAAACTGAATGTAAATTGCTCCAAACTTGACTGCAGAAAATACAATTTCAGCAATAGAGTGGTCACCGCTTGGAACTCATTACCTGACTCTGTTGTTGCTTCCCCCAACCCCAAAATCTTCAACCTTACATTATCTACAATTGACCTCTTCCCTTTTCTAAGAGGTGTTGTGGTTAGCTCTGGCCCAGCTCCTGCCCAAGGAATGTGCAGGTTGATCTGGGGGAAACATCCACATGCCGCAGGCCTGTTTTGCTCCTGATGGAATCTGACGACGAAGCCTCCTCTGACCAAGGAAGCGTGAGTGACAGGGAAGAGGGGAGTTTGGCAGACAGCCCAGGAGGAGATTAATCATCTGTATCATCCCTGGATTCTGAACAAGAATTAATGACACATCCATGCATGCATAGAGTGATGCATAGAAGACAACAGCTGAAGGATTATTACAAGAGAAAATGAGGCCACCTGTGGTTGGGTGGGGCTGCTGTAATTAGTGCTACAGATAAAAGTGTAGCTTGGTGTTTTAGTCTCATGGCAGTTTATCTGATTCATTGTTTCGTCAAGATCATGGTTTTTGTGCTGTTCAAGATTGTGTGTGGACTCTCTGGACTTTATAATTGGACTCAATTTCCCAGTTATTGGGTGAGCAATTGGATTACATTTAACCTGTCCTACTGTCTTATTATCCTTTCTATTACTACATTCTACTTATGTTATGTTATGTTAATATGTACTGTAATACTATACTTGTTTGACAAATAAAGAAATAAATAAACAAACAAACAAACAAACAAATAAATAAATAAATAATTAAACAAACAAACAAACAGTTAAAAAGATGTAAAGGGATTCCAGGAAGGATCTTTATCCTTTAAAATACAATTCCTGACCTTGTTTTGGATCTACCAAGCATCCAAACTGCGTTTTGCTCATTAGTGCTGCCTTAGTGCTGGGAACTGTTGCCATGACAGCATAAAAGGATGAAGATGTTTCGGCTGATTATGAGATGAAACGCCAGCTCCCAGGGTGCCAATCATTCTGATTGATGATATGGGCTGGTTGGTTGGTTGGTCTCCTTATTTGCAACAATGGCTTTATTGATGTTTGGGCTTCAGTCTCTTAATAAGGACGCTGGAGGGAACGGAAATGGCAGGAGAGACAAACCTGGTTCACAACCAATGCTAAGTTCTAAAAGGAAGAAAAATCCAGGCATCAAGGAAAGTTTGTTTGTTTGTTTGTTTGTTTGTTTGTTTGTTGATTGATTGATTGATTGATTGATTGAAAAATAGAAACATAGAAACACAGAAGACTGACGGCAGAAAAAGACCTCTTGGACCATCTAGTCTGCCCTTATACTATTTCCTGTATTTTATCATAGGATGGATATAGGTTTATCCCAGGCAGGTTTAAATTCAGTGACTGTGGATTTACCAACCACATCTGCTGGAAGTTTGTCCAAGCATCTACTACTCTTTCAGTCAAATAATATTTCCTCACGTTACTTCTGATCTTTCCCCCAACTAACCTCAGATTGGAATCGGGAGAGGTCAACAGTGGATAGTGTAAGGTTAAAGTTTTGGGGGTTAGGTGATGATACTACAGTCTGGTAGTGAGTTCCATGCATTAACTACTCGGTTACTAAAGTCGTATTTCCTGTAGTCGAGTTTAGAGAGGTTTACTTTAAGTTTGTATCTGTTGTGTGCCCATGTGTTGTTGAAGCTGCAGTAGTAGTTGACAGGAAGGACATTGTAGCAGATGATTTTATGGGCTATGCTTAGGTTGGGTTTAAGGTTTGATCACCCCCGATCTCTATGTATTAGATGGACTCTCTCTCTCAATCTCTCTCCCTCCCTCCCTCTCTCTTTCTGTCTCTCTGTCTCTCTCTTTCTCTCTCTAATATTAATATTTAAACTTAATATTAACCGCTCCAAACTTGACTGTAAAAAATATGACTTCAGTAACCGAGTTGTCGAAGCGTGGAAGTCATTACCAGACTCCATAGTGTCATCCCCAAACCCCCAACAGTTTACCCTTAGATTATCTACGGTTGACCTATCCAGATTCCTAAGAGATCAGTAAGGGGCGAGTACAAGTGCACTAGAGTGCCTTCCGTCCCCTGTCCTATTGCTCTCCTATATCTCCTATACCTTTCTTCTATTCCTATATCTCTTCTTCTATTCTTTCATTGATATGTTTTATTCCCATATCTTCTCTTCTCTTCTTTCTTAGATATATTTTACTATGAGTATCTCCTCTATAACCTTCATCATGTATTTTACTATGTGTATATAGATATATATCCACTAAAATCCTCATTGTGTATTGGACAAAATAAATAAATATATAAATTATAAGGAAGAGATCTTCAGAAATGTTTACATAATGAAGCAATGGGAGTTTACTCACTAGGGAAACAAACTTCTTGACCCCAGAGATTAGAAGAACAAACAATACTTTATTATAATCCCCAAAGACATCAATGACATGTTGGATTAGCGGCAGAAATCAGGAAGGACCCAGAAGGGTGACCGAAAGATGCTAATTTAAAGGAAGGCTTTACAAACCAACCACTGAAGAGGTTCTTCAAGTACCCGCTTCTTCAGGGAAGTCCTTTAAATTGTTTCTATTTTTTTGGACCCTTCCTGATTCTTTGACCTGACTGATTTGTTTTTATTAATAAGACTGAGGTGATTCAAGGCAGCAAACAAGGTCAAAAACCACTTAGAGAAGGCTGTAAAAGCACTAGGAAGCGGCATAAAGTGGTACCTCTACTTACGAACTGAATTCGTTCCGTGACCAGGTTCTTAAGTAGAAAAGTTTGTAAGAAGACACAATTTTCCCCATAGGAATCAATGTAAAAGCAAATAATGTGTGCGATTGGGGAAACCACAGGGAGGGTGGAGGCCCTGTTTCTTCCCAGAAGATTCCTAGAGAGGCCCCGCAGAGGCTTCTCTCGGCCTTTTCCGACCCTGTTTCCTCCCCAGAGATTCCTATGGAGGCCCCACAAAGGCTTCTCCCTGCCTTTTCCGACCCTGTTTCCTCCAAGGAGATTCCTAGAGAGGCCCCACAAAGGCTTCTCCCTGCCTTTTCCGGCCCTGTTTCCTCCCAGGAGATTCCTAGAGAGGCCCCACAGAGGCTTCTCCCTGCCTTTTCCGGTTACAGTTTCGGAGGCTCGGGTTCGTAAGTGGAAAATGGTTCTTGAGAAGAGCCAAAATAATCTGGAACACCCGTTTCTTATCTAGAAAAGTTTGTAAGTAGAGGCGTTCCTAGGTAGAGGTACCACTGTATAAGTCTAAGTGTTATTGGTATTGCTATAAATGAGTTTTGGGCCATTTTACAATCTTTCTCTTAAGTTGAACCACTGCAGTTGTTCAGTTAGTGGCATGGTCTTTAAGCGAATCTGGCTTCTCCCCTGACTTGGCTTGTCAGAAGGGGATTGAATGACCCCGGGACTTTTGATCAAATTTTGGGCAAATTTTGACCTGGTGGCCCTGAGTGCTTGCAGTGGTCATAAGCGTAAAAATTGTCACAATTTTGATCAGGTGACCACAATGGTCGTAAGTGTGAAAAACAGTCACCAGTCACTTTTTTCAATGCTGTTGTAACTTCGAATAGTTGCTAAATGAACTGTTGTAAGTCAAGGACTATCTGTAAAACCCACTACATGGAGACAAACCCAAATAGTAATGTACAGTATGCTCTTCAGTGTGTATGGCTGAACTTCATCCTTGTCTTTCTCCTTGACGCTCTAAGCCGTTCCATAGAAACATAGAAGATTGACGGCAGAAAAAGACCTCATGGTCCATCTAGTCTGCCCTTATACTATTTCCTGTATTTTTATCTTAGGATGGATAATATGTTTGTCCCAGGCATGTTTCAATTCAGTTACTCTTGATTTACCAACCACGTCTACTGGAAGTTTGTTCCAAGCATCTACTACTCTTTCAGTCAAATATTTTCTCACATTACTTCTAATCTTTTCCCCAACTAACCTCAGATTGTGCCCCCTTGTTCTTGTGTTCACTTTCCTATTAAAAACACTTCCCTCCTGAACTTTATTTAACCCTTGAACCTATTTAAATGTTTCGATCATGTCCCCCCTTTTCCTTCTGTCCTCCAGACTCTACAGATTGAGTTCATGAAGTCTTTCCTGATACGTTTTATGCTTAAGACCTTCCACCATTCTTGTAGCCCGTCTTTGGACCCTTTCAATTTTATCAATATCTTTTTGTAGGTGAGGTCTCCAGAACTGAACACAGTATTCCAAGAATGCTTGGTACCTTAGGCCAGTGTTCTATCCCAAGAACACTGGCCTAGGGTACCAAGATGGACCCAGTTCATCCTACTCAGAATCTGTGACTAACTGACCCAGTAAAGGATCACTCACAACACTTTCAAGGAGTGGTGACTGGAGGACCAGTTTGGGGGGCATGGCCAACTGGCTATCTCTACAGGTTTGGTAAACAGAGACAAATTTCCACCACCAGTTAGGACAAACTGCTCCGAACCGGCAGCAACCCATCACTGCCCCAATGTTTTATTTGGATGTTTGGACCCTGATTTGCATAAGAACATAAGAACCTAAGAAGAGCCATGCTGAATCAGGCCAAAGTCCATTGAATTCCAACATTCTGTTTCCCACAGTGGCCCACCAATTGTCCAGGGGGATCTTGAGCAGAAAGAGAAGGCAAGACCCTCCCTTTCCCCGGACCCCCAATAAATGGGACCCAAGGGAATCCTGCCTGCCTGAACCAACATAGAGGTGGCACTTGGACATCCGTTTCAATAACCACTGATACACTTGGCATCCATGAATCTGTCTAATCCTGCCTTGAAGCTATCCAGGCTGACAGCTGTCATGACCTCTTCTGGAAGGGAATTCCATAAACCAAGGGCCCTGTGGGTGAAAAGAAATTTCTATTTATTTGTCCTCACTTTCTTACCTATGAACTTTAGGGAGTGCCCCCTTGTCCTAGTATTGAGTGATAGAGAAAAGAATCTTTCTCTATCCACCTTTTCTATCCCATGCATGATTTTATACCCTTCAATCAAGTCCCCCCTTCAACGCCATCTTTCAAGGCTGAAGAGACCAAGGCGTTGCAACCTGGTTTCATAAGGGAGATGCTCCATTTCCTTGATCATTCTTGTTGTCCTTTTTTGAACCTTTTCCAGTTCCATTATATCCTTCTTGAGGTGCGGTGACCAGAACTGTACACGGTACTCCAAGTGTGGTCTCACCATCGTGCAGTCAGATTTGCAATTAAATTCACATCCACAACCTGTTAGCTGTGATATAACCTGTTTTGCTTCTCTGGATTTGTTATTTATTAGCAACAGCCATACTGTTGTTTTTTTAAAAACAAACTCAAACTTCATTCTTTCTTTCTTCCAGGGTTTGGTATGCTCTTCTGAAACTATGAGGAAGTGGTTTCTCAGTTGAGAGTTTTTTACAGCAGTAAATTTGCTTGCTTGAACATGACCAGGCATAATTTACTTCATAGAAACATAGAAACATAGAAGATTGACGGTAGAAAAAGACCTCATGGTCCCTCTAGTCTGCCCTTATACTATTTCCTGTATTTTATCTTAGGATGGATATATGTTTACCCCAGGCATGTTTAAATTCAGTTCTTGTGGATTGACCAACCACGTCTGTTGGAAGTTTGTTCCAAGGATCTACTACTCTTTCAGTGAAATAATATTTTCTCACGTTGCTTTTGATCTTTCCCCCAACTAACTTCAGATTGTGTCCCCTTGTTCTTGTGTTCACTTTCCTATTAAAAACACTTCCCTCCTGAACCTTATTTAACCCTTTAACATATTTAAATGTTTCGATCATGTCCCCCCTTTTCCTTCTGTCCTCCAGACTATACAGATTGAGTTCGTTAAGTCTTTCCTGATACGTTTTATGCTTAAGACCTTCCACCATTCTTGTAGCCCGTCTTTGGATCCGTTCAATTTTGTCAATATCTTTTTGTAGGTGAGGTCTCCAGAACTGGACACAGTATTCCAAATGTGGTCTCACCAGCGCTTTATATAGCGGGATCACAATCTCCCTCTTCCTGCTTGTTATACCTCTAGCTATGCAGCCAAGCATCCTACTTTCTTTTCCTACCGCTCAACCACACTACTCATTCATTTTGAGACTGTCAGAAATCACTACCCTTAAATCCTTCTCTTCTGAAGTTTTTGCTAACACAGAACTGCCAATAAAATACTCAGATTGAAGATTCCTTTTCCCCAAATGCATTATTTTACATTTGGAAACATTAAACTGCAGTTTCCATTGCTTTGACCATTTATCTAGTAAAGCTAAATCATTTACACTTCAATTTCATGATGGTATGATAGCCCGTGTGCTGGACAATGGAGAAGCTTTGGAGGCCTTTTCCATCACAAATGGCGTCAAGCAAGGGTGTGTGTTGGGACCGACTTTGTTCAGCATAGTGTTTTCAGCCATGCTGTCAAATGCCTTCCAGAACAGTTCCTTGGGAGTTACTCTGAGATACAGGACCTGTGAAGACTCTTGATTAGCTGTCTGCAAGGAATATAAATCTTTCCATTCCCCACTATCAGAGTTGAAGAAACTTCTTGCCTGAGAAGCGAAACATCTTCACATGAAAAACAAAAAAGTCCAGTTGCCTCCTGGAAAAAAAAGCACCTTTGGGTCAATAGACCCAGTGTTATCTAAACTAGTTCAGATGATTTTTTAAATTTTTTTAAAAATAACATTAAATGGGATTAGCATCTGACCCAAGAATGGCTGATCATGTATATTCACAAATTGTTCTTCACTGAATGCGTAGGAACTAACCCTTGAAAATAATCTCCATTGCCAGCAGCCAGAAAGTATCGTTTATCAATGTATTTTACCCAAAGCTATTAGAGCTCGAACATCTGGAAAGACCATCTTTTAACAAAAAGTCATTAGATCATCTCAGAAATTTCTGGGGTGGAGGTACTCCATGAAACGGATGAAAAATCATTTTATAAAGCACAAAGCCATGCAATGCATTTTATAAAAATGTGCTAGAGGACACAACATGAGAGCTATTTTATTATCCGTCCCTAAATGAGGAGTGGGGGGAATTAGCTCAATGCATGCAGGTTGTACGCATATTTCTGTGTATAATTTTTAAAACATTCTTCTCCAAAATACAGCAAAACATACTTATAATATTAAAAACACAGCATCAACGCCTAAAAGAACAATATACAGTGTTCCCTCGATTTTTGCAGGTTCGAACTTTGCGGAAAGTCTATACCACGGTTTTTCAAAAATATTAATTAAAAAATACTTTGCGGGTTTTTTCCCTATACCACGGTTTTTCCCACCTGATGACGTCATATGTCATTGCCAAACTTTCGTCTGCCTTTAATAATTTTTTTAAAATAAACTTTAATAAATAAACATGGTGAGTAATAATCTGAATGGTTGCTAAGGGAATGGAAAATTGCAATTTGGGGGTTTAAAGTGTTAAGGGAAGGCTTGTGATAATGTTCATAGCCAAAAATAGTGTATTTACTTCTGCATCTCTACTTCGCGGAAATTTGACTTTTGCGGGTGGTCTCGGAATACATCCCCCGCGAAAAGCAAGGGAACACTGTATAGCATTTCCTTTTTACATCAACCATTCAAAGGAGCATCTTAAAGCACGTTTTCCATTTCAGCGATTCTCTGTTTCTTTCTAAAATATTTAAAATTAACTGAATATCGAGAACATTCATCTGTAAAAATCACAAGCTAGTTTTTCAATATCTATTCCTCTATGCCAGTGTTTCCCAACTCTGGCCACTTGAAGATATTTGGACTTCAACTCCCAGAATTCCCCAGCCAGCGAATGCTGGCTGGGGAATTCTGGGAGTTGAAGTCCAGATATCTTCAAGTGGACAAGTTTGGGAAACACTGCTCTATGCAATTAGAATTTCCTTATCTACTAAGATGTACTAAATTTCCTGGCTCCCAACCTTCTTCTTCTTTTTAAAAATACAAAGTATAAAATAAACATCTTAACTTTCAGAGTTGAAGTCCAAATATCTTCAATTGGCCAGGGTTGGGAAATACTGGCATAGAGGAATAGATATTGAAAAACTAGCTTGTGATTTTTACAGATGAATGTTCTCGATATTCAGTTAATTTTAAACACGAATCCCAGCGACTGATTAGGTCCCACAGAGTGGGCCTTCTCCAGGTCCCGTCAACTAAACAATGTTGGTTGGCGGGCCCCAGGGGAAGAGCCTTCTCTGTGGCGGCCCGGACTCTCTGGAACCAACTCCCCCCAGAGATTAGAACTGCTCCCACCTTCCTTGTCTTCCGTAAACTCCTTAAAACCCACTTTTGTCGTCAGGCATGGGGAAACTGAAACACCTCCCCCGGGCATGTACAATTTATGCATGGTATGTTTGTGTGTGTGTTTGTTAGTAAAATGGGGTTCTTTTTAAATATTTTAAATTATATTTGGATTTGTCATGAATTGCTGTATCTTGTTGTGAGCCGCCCCGAGTCTGTGGAGAGGGGCGGCATACAAATCTAAATAATAATATATATTTTTTATTTTTTTATTATTTGGATTTGTATGCCGCCCCTCTCCGAAGACTCGGGGCGGCTCACAACAAGCTTAAAACAAATCATAAATAATTCAGTTAATTAAAATATTTAAAGATTTTTTTAAAAAAACCATACACTAACAGACACACACACAGGCATACCATGTATAAATTAAATGTGCCCAGGGGGAGATGTTTAGTTCCCCCATGCCTGACGGCAAAGGTGGGTTTTAAGGAGTTTACGGAAGGCAGGAAGAGTAGGGGCAGTTCTGATCTCCGGGGGGAGTTGGTTCCAGAGAGCCATAATAATAATAATAATAATAATAATAATAATAATAATAATAATAATCTATTTAACCTTTTCAAATCTGTGTTACATTGTTATCTAGCCCTGCCACCATTCCTTTTTTTTTGTCATCTGAAGTCTTTGCCTCCTTAGAATCTAATTGTCATGTATTGTCATGATTTTAGACTTCGGGTTGTATATTTCTAGTGCATTTTTTTCCCTTTTAAAAAAATCATTTCAATGCACACCTCCCTGTTATTCGGCTGTCAAACCCAAGTGTTGAAAATTCTGACCCATCTTGTCCAAGTCTGCCGAGGCAGCAAGAAATGTCAAAATGAGATGTGCCAAAAAGGTTTTTCCCAAGGCTCGATTCTGTTTGAGATTCAGGAATGTGTATTCAGATTGTTCGTGCATCTCAAAAGCTGTCATTGAGAGCAACGTATCTCAACTTCAACCCTTTGAAAACATGCGGATTTCAACTCCCAGAATTCCCCTATTTAAAATGTGCGGACTTCAATTCCCAGAATTCTTCTTTTAAAACGTGTGGACTTCAACTCCCAGAAATCCACGTGTCTTTAAAGTTGTTGAGGTTGGGAAATGGTGGTGTAGAGAAGGGAAACGATGGGGTTTGTTATGGCTTGTGGACTTCAACTCTCAGAATTCCTGAGCCAGCCATGACCATAAGCCACACAACCACAAGGATGCTACAATGGTCATAAGTGTGAAAAATGATCATACGTCAGCGCCGTTGTCAGCACTGTTGTCCTAAGCAAATTTATTGATTCGATTTTTATGCCGCCCTTCTCCTTAAACTCTGGGCGGCTTACAACATTTATTTATTTATTGTTAGAGTTGAAAGGGACCATGCAGGTTATCAAGTCCAACCCCCTGCCTGAGAAGGAATCCTAAAGCACCCCAGCCAAATGGCAGTCCAATCTCCTCTTGAAAGTGTCCAGAGTTGGGGAGTTCACAACCTCTGCAGGCAGGTTGTTCCACTGGTTGATCGCTCTGACCGTCAGGAAGTTCTTCCTTACTTCTAGGTTGAATCTCTCCTTGGTCAGCTTCCAGCCATTGTTCCTCGTCCGGCCCTCTGGTGCTCTGGAGAATAGAGTGACCACCTCCTCTCTGTGGCAACCCCTCATATACCTGTATACAACTATCATGTCCGCTCTGGCCCTCCTTTTCTCTAGGCTGTCCATGCCCAGTTCCTGCAATCTCTCTTTGTAAGTCTTGGTTTCAAGTCCCCTAATCATTTTGGTTGCTCTTTTCTGCACCTTCTCCAGAGTTTCAATGTCTCTTTTGAAGTGTGGTGACCAGAACTGGATGCAGTACTCCAGATGTGGTCTGACCAGGGCGTAGTAGAGTGGTATTAATACTTCCCTGGTCTTGGAGTGTATCCCTCTGTTGATGTAGCTTAGGATGGCGTTGGCTTTTTTGGCCGCTTATTGCCCCCACACAATCTGGGTCCTCATTTTACCCACCCTGGAAGGATGGAAGGCTGAGTCAACTTTGAGCCGGTGATGAGATTTGAACTGCTGACCTACAGATCTACAGTCAGCTTCAGTGGCCTTCAGTACAGCACTCTACCTGATGCACCACCTCGGCTGTTTTATTGTTGTAAGTAAAGCACTATCTATATTTTACTTGTATTGATTTCTCATTGTAGCAGTCAATCCACAGTCATTCAGCCTCCTCTTAATTTTGTTCTTATTTTACTAAAGGCCCTTAAACCTCTCCTTCCCACTGCATTCAACTTATTGCATGTTTTGTCCTGGCGTATCTGATTTCAACTCTGTTTATATAAAAATCTCCGGTCTGTCCTTCCATCCATCCATCCACCCATCCACCCACCCACCCACCCACCCACCCACCCACCCACCCATCCATCCATCCATCCATCCATCCATCCATCCATCCATCCATCTATAAAATCGCTCTATATTAAAAAAATGGGCAGAGTCACATTGTAATACACAACCATTTTGCAGGTGTTTTTTCCCTCAACATCGATCCATCCCTTCTCTCTGACTACTACACCTTGAAATTTCCCCATCTTTATTCAACACACTACCAAGGAAGACAAATGCATCTATTTGGCTTTTCCCATTTATTCATAATTTGCAATCATTCACTCCATTTTCCTCCTGTCATACACAACTAACAATCTTGGTCTTTGATATATTAATTTTCCAGTCCAACGCTCCTCATCACACCATGCAATGGATTGCAAATCAATCAGGTTCTTAGAGAGATAGATAGATAGATAGATAGAGAGAGAGAGAGTGAGAGAGAGAGAGATAGAGAGAGAGAGAGAGATTGACAGACAGACAGACAGACAGACAGACAGACAGACAGACAGACAGACAGATACTGGGACTGAAAAGGCTGGAGACAGGTTGTTGTGTCCTGGGGTTTGCATGTTAGCTGAGCTGTTTCTATTGATTGATTTATATATTTATATATTTATATATTTATATATTTATATATTTATATATTTATATATTTATATATTTATATATTTATATATTTATATATTTATATATTTATATATTTATATATTTATAGATTTATAGATTTATAGATTTATAGATTTATAGATTTATAGATTTATAGATTTATAGATTTATAGATTTATAGATTTATAGATTTATAGATTTATAGATTTATAGATTTATAGATTTATAGATTTATAGATTTATAGATTTATAGATTTATAGATTTATAGATTTAGGTTTACATTTAGAGATTTAAGTTTAGATTTAGATCTAGAGATTTAAAGATGTAGAGATGTAGAGATGTAGAGATGTAGAGATGTAGAGATGTAGAGATGTAGAGACGTAGGGACGTAGAGACGTAGAGATGTAGATGTAGATTTACATTTACATTTACATTTACATTTATAGATTTATAGATTTATAGATTTAGATTTAGATTTAGATTTATAGATTTAGATTTAGATTTAGAGACTTAGATTTAGATTTAGATTCAGAGATTCCTAGAGAGGCCCCACGGAGGCTTCTCCCCACCTTTTCCGACTCTGTTTCCTCCCAGGAGATTCCTATGGAGGCTTCTCCCCGCCTTTTCCGGTTACAGTTTTGGAGGCTCGGGTTTGTAAGTAGAAAATGGTTCTTGAGAAGAGGCAAAAAAATATTGAATAGCTTGTTCTTATTTAGAAAAGTTTGTACGTGGAGGCGTTCTTAGGTAGAGGTAGCACTGTACACCCATAACAGCTTGCATGGCTGCATTTACCAATACTGTCGCTGTTGCTACACCAGCTCTTGAGATATTTCCAAGCAGGCTTCTCTCCTTCCAAGCCAACTCGCAAGCTCTAATTTGGAATGATTATTTATGCAATCGGGTGAGAAGGAAAGTGTGAAATCGATTGGCTGGAAGTGCTCAGCAATCAGCCAAATGTTGACATGCATCCCTTTGAAGCAGCCTCTAGGAGCTACGCCCCCTCCCCTAAATGGATGGGTGTGAGTACATTGAATGTTGATAAGCTCTCCACAAGCAAAGTGGGAAATAAAACTGGAGGGTCATGGTGGGGGAGGCAGGTTTGCAATTAAGAAGCTTGTGTTGCTGCATTTCCAAGAAGCCACCCAAAGTGCATTAGGGGAGAATAAAATAATTGCATTCTTTACCCAACTAAAGATGTTTCAAATAACAATAGCACTTAGACTTATATACGGCTTCATAGTACTTTATAACTAGTGATGGGCTACCAAAATTTTTACTACCACACTGTGGCCGTGGTTTATGCATTTTGCTTAGGGGAAGTGATTTCTGACAGTCTCAAAATGGGTGAGCAGTGTGGTCGGGCAGTAGAAAAAGCAAGTAGGATGCTTGGCTGCATAGCTAGAGGTATAACAAGCAGGAAGAGGGAAATTGTGATCCCCTTATATAGAGCGCTGGTGAGGCCACATTTGGAATACTGTGTCCAGTTCTGGAGACCTCACCTACAAAAAGATATTGACAAAATTGAACGGGTCCAAAGACGGGCTACAAGAATGGTGGAAGGTCTGAAGCATAAAACGTATCAGGAAAGACTTCATGAACTCAATCTGTATAGTCTGGAGGACAGAAGGAAAAGGGGGGACATGATCGAAGCATTTAAATATGTTAAAGGGTTAAGTAAGGTTCAGGAGGGAGGTGTTTTTAATAGGAAAGTGAACACAAGAACAAGGGGACACAATCTGAAGTTAGTAGGGGGGAAGATCAAAAGCAACGTGAGAAAATATTATTTTACTGAAAGAGTAGTAGATGCTTGGAACAAACTTCCAGCAGACGTGGTTGGTAAATCCACAGTAACTGAATTTAAACATGCCTGGGATAAACATATATCCATCCTAAGACAAAACACAGGAAATAGTATAAGGGCAGACTAGATGGACCATGAGGTCTTTTTCTGCCGTCAGTCTTCTATGTTTCTATGCTTCAACATCTTTCAGGGCAAATTGCTTGTTCTGGGGTGGAGCTCCATTTTCGCCACCCCACTGCACTCCTCCCTGTCCGGACAGTAGCCCCCCCCCCCCGATTATCTACTATATAAAGTGTATGTGTATGTACACACACACACACAGCTCTTCTAAAATTACACACATTCAACCTCATTTACTGTGATAGGAAAAACATACACAAAGCTCAGAAGGGAAAAAAAGGAAAACAAAATATCAAAATTTTGCTACCGATACTGCATACTTGACCATACCTGTTGTAGGAACCCACCACTGTTTATAACCCTCTCCAAGCTGTTTACAGAGTCAGCCTCTTGCTCCCAAACAATTTGGGTCCTCCTTTTACTGACCTCGGAAGGATGGAAGGCTGAGTTGACCTTGAGCCAGTCAAGATCGAACTGCTGGCAATAGGCAGAATTAAGTTGCAATACTGCATTCTAACCATTATTCCATCCCAGTGCCCTCCCTCCCTCCCTTCTTTCCTGATATGTTTTATGCTTAAGACCTTCCACCATTCTTGTAGCCCGTCTTTGGACCCGTTCAATTTTGTCAATATCTTTTTGTAGGTGAGGTCTCCAGAACTGAACACAGTATTCCAAATGGGGTCTCACCAGCGCTCTATATAGCGGGATCACAATCTCCCTCTTCCTGCTTGTTATACCTCTAGCTATGCAGCCAAGCGAAGCAGTGGAAGTGATGTGCTGGTGCCTGGAGGCTGTTGGGGCCTGGATGGGTTTCAACAAACTCAAACTCAACCCAGACAAGACGGAGTGGCTGTGGGTCTTGCCTCCCAAGGACAATTCCATCTGTCCATCCATTACCCTGGGGGGGGGAACTACTGACCCCCTCAGAGAGGGTTCGCAACTTGGGCGTCCTCCTTGATCCACAGCCGACATTGGAACATCATCTTTCGGCAGTGGCGAGGGGGGCGTTTGCCCAGGTTCGCCTGGTGCACCAGTTGCGGCCCTATTTGGACAGGGAGTCATTGCTCACAGTCACTCATGCCCTCATCACCTCGAGGTTCGATTACTGCAACGCTCTCTACATGGAGCTACCTTTGAAAAGTGTTCAGAAACTTCAGATCATGCAGAACGCAGCCGCGAGAGTCGTCGTGGGGCTTCCCAGATTCGCCCACGTTTCTTCAACACTCTGTGGCTTGCATTGGCTGCCGATCAGTTTCCGGTCACAATTCAAAGTGTTGGTCATGACCTTTAAAGCCCTACATGGCAATGGACCAGATTACCTCCGGAACCGCCTGCTAGCGCACGAATCCCAGCGACTGATAAGGTCCCACAGAGTTGGCCTTCTCCGGGTCCCGTCGACTAAACAATGTCGTTTGGTGGGCCCCAGGGGAAGAGCCTTCTCTGTGGTGGCCCCGGCCCTCTGGAACCAACTCCCCCCGGAGATTAGAATTGCCCCCACCCTCCCTGTCTTTCATAAACTACTCAAGACTCATTTATACTGCCAGGCATGGGGGAGTTGAGATAGCTCTTCCCCCTAGGCCATTACAAGTTATGCATGGTATGTTTGTGTGTATGTTTGGTTTTATAATAGGGGTTTTTAGTTGTTTTTTTATTATTGGATTGTACATGTTGTGTTTATTATTGTTGTTAGCCGCCCCGAGTCTATGGAGAGGGGCGGCATACAAATCCAATTAATAATAATAATAATAATAATAATAATAATAATAATAATAATTATTATTACTTGCTTTTCCTACCGCCCGAACATACTATTCTAGTCTCTGTTCTACATTCTGTTCTGTTCTATTCTGTTCTGACTTAGGTGATCCTGAAGACACTGATAAACCTCCACGTGGCCTCAGCTGACTCTCTTAAAGAATGCAAATTGCAACATCATGAAAAGCACCTTTGAAGCCCATTGAGTTGATTGCAACATCATGTCCTTAAGAAAGGGTGCAGAAGACCTGCAGCTTTATGACCGAAGCACATGATGTTGACCCAGGAGGAATTTCACTCTTCTTTTCATTGTTTTTAGCATTTGGTCTGCAGCTACACATGATTCACATGTGGGAGCTTCCCATGATGTACGTCTAATTGTAATCAGATTACAGATTATTATTAGATTTGGAAGGGACCTTGTAGGTCATCTAGTCCAACCCTCCGCTCAAGCAGGAGCCCCTACATTATTTCGGACAAATGGTAGTCCATTCTCCCTTTGAAAGTCTCAAGTGTTGGAGCTCTCACAACCTCCACAGGTTGTTGCACTGGTTGATCACTGTCACCATTATTATTATTATTATTATTATTATTATTATTATTATTATTATTATTATTAATATTTGTATGCCGCCCCTCTCCGAAGACTCGGGGCAGCTCACAGCAATAATATAAACAATATAATAGTGAAACAAATCTAATATTAAAAATAAAACATATATAAAACCCCAGGAATTAAAACCATACAACACATACATACCAAACATAAAATATAAAAGCCTGGGGGGAGGTGTCTCACTTCCCCCATGCCTGGCGATAAAGGTGGGTCTTGAGTAATTTGCAAAAGACAAGGAGGGTGGGGGTCGTTCTAATCTCTGGGGGGAGTTGATTCAAGAGGGCCGGGGCCGCCACAGAGAAGGCTCTTCCCCTGGGGCCCGCCAAACGACATTGTTTGGTCGATGGGACCCGGAGAAAGCCAACTCTGTGGGACCTTATTGGCCGTTGAGATTTGTGCGGTAGAAGGCAGTTCCGGAGGTATTCTGGTCCAATGCCATGTAGGGCTTTATAGGTCATAACCAACACTTTGAATTGTGGCCAGAAACTGATCGGCAACCAATGCAGACTGCGGAGTGTTGGAGTAACATGGGCATATTTAGGAAAGCCCATGATTGCTCTCGCAGCTGCATTCTGCACGATCTGAAGTTTCTGAACACTTTTCAAAGGTAGCCCCATGTAGAGAGCGTTGCAGTAATCGAACCTCGAGGTGATGAGGCCATCAGAAAGTTCCTCCAGGTTATTTTCAGGTTGAATGTCTCCTTGATTAATTTCCATCCATTATTCCTTGTCCATCTCCTTTCTTCTCTTCCTCCATCTCCTCTTCCTCCTCCTCCCTCTGGTGCTTTGGAAAACAGCCTGACCCCCTCCTCTCTGTGGCAGCCCCTCAAGTGTCATGTCTCCCCTGATCTTTCTCTTCGCCAGACTGGCCATGCCCAGTTCCTGCAAGCGCTCTTCGTATGTTTTAGTTTCCAATCCTCTTATCATCCTGGTTGCTCTCTTCTGCATTTTGTCCAGAGTTTCAATGTGTTTTTTCCTAGTGTGGTGACCAAACCTGGAATCCAGTACTCTAGGTGTGGTCTAACTAAGGCTTTATGGAGTGGTATTCATACCTCCCTACCCTAGTGTTGTGGTTAGCTCTGGCCCAGCTCCTGCCCCAAGGAATGTGCAGGTGGATGTGGGGGAGACATCCACATGCCACATGACTGTTTTGCTCCCAATGTAATCTGCCAATGAAGCCTCCTCTGACCAAGGCAGCATGAGTGACAGGGAAGAGGGGAGTTTGGCAGACAGCCCAGGAGGAGATCAATCATCTGTATCATCCTTGGATTCTGAACAAGAATTCATGACACATCCACACATGCGTAGAGTGATGCATAGGAGACAACAACTGAAGCATTATTACAAAAGAAAATGAGGCCACCCGTGGTTGGGTGGGGCTCCGGTAATTAGGGCTGCTGCTATAAATAGCAGCGTGTGGGTTTGGCTGTTGTGAAAGAGTATCTGATCCCAGTTCGTCAGGAATCCTGGGTTGCTGGTTTCTGGACTTTGCTTGTTGATTTTTCACACCTTTGAAAACAAAGCAGAGCAAAGTGTGTGTGTGTGTGTGTGTGTGTGTGTGTGTGTGTGTCTCACTTCGTTGGAAGAAGAAGGGGTGTGAAGTTTCTTCACAGCTGCTAGCTAAGTACTTAATGACTGCTTAAGGTTAATTGTACAGACCCAGTTGTTTTGGGACGAGTGCTCTTTGCAATACAAAAAAGTGCTTAGCTTATTTTGAATTTTGTGATAAAGAACATTGTTTTGAATTTTCAAACATGTGTGTGTCTGAAATTTGTACCCTTGAATTTTCGGGAGGCTCCTACCAGAGAGTCTGGCAGAACACCCTAGATTTTATCCCTCTGAATAGAATGGAATGGAATGGAATGGAATAGAATAGAATAGAATAGAATAGTCTGATTGGACACACAAGTAATTTGTCTTTGGTGCATATGCTCTCAGTGTACATAAAAGAAAAAGATACATTTGTCAAGAATCATGAGGTACAACACTTAATGATTGTCATAGGGTTCAAATAAGCAATGAGGAAACAATCAATATTAATAAAAATCCTAAGGATACAAGCAATCAGTTACAGTCATACAGTCATAAGTGGGAGGAAATGGGTGATAGGAAGGATGTAGTAATATTAGTGCAGACTTAGTAAACAGTGAGTTTTAATTTTAGGATTACCCTAAAATATTCATTCCAGAAAATATCACATCTTTGCTGTCAAGAATTATGGGGTACAAAACTTAACGATTGTCATAGGGGTCAAATAAACAATGAGGAAACATAGAAACATAGAAGATTGATGGCAGAAAAAGACCTCATGGTGCATTTAGTGATTCTAGCCTGCCCTTATACTATTTCCTGTATTTTATTTTAGGATGGATCTATGTTTATCCCAGGCATGTTTAAATTCAGTTACTGTGGATTTACCAACCACAAAATAAATAAACAAAATTTAAAAAATAAATTAAATAATGGGTCGCGGCATTAGGAAGGTTGTGAACCAGTGATCTCGATAAATAGCAATTGATGGAGGAACAGAGGAGAAATTGAAGGAGACTCAAGGGCAAAGCTTTCTCTGTAGGTGGGCGCCATCGTGTGGCCAAATAAGGAATAGCACATGGGTACCAATTCTCCACTGCAGGCGTTGAAGGTCTTCAAAACACCAAATCTGGATGATGCGTCCAAGCCCAACTGTAACGTACCTGAAAAAAAAGGGACATTCAACATTCAGCATGCTCATGTTTCTCCAACACTCCGTGGACTGCACTGGCTGTCAATTGGTTTCCGGGCGCAATTCAAAGTGTTGGTAATGACCTATAAAGACCTACATGGTATCAGGCCAGATTAAATGTGGGAATGCCTTCTGCCATATGAGTCCCAGTGACTGGTTAGGTCCCACAGAACCTCCTCCCCCTCCTCCTCCTCCTCCTCCTCTTTCTTTTCCTCCATCTCTTCTTTCTTCTCCAAATTCTCCTCCTCTTCCTCCATCTCTTGCCCCTCCCCTCCTCTTTCTCCTCCTACCCATCTCTTCTTTCTTTTTCTCCCCTCCTCCTCCTCTTCCTCTATCTCTTTTGCCTCCCCTCTTCTTTCTCCTCCTCCTCCATCTACTCTTCCTCCTCCCCTCTTCTTCCTCCTCCTCCATCTTCTTCTCTTCTTCCTTCTCCGTCTCCTTCCTTCTCTTCCTCCATCTCCTCTTCCTCCTCCTCCATCTTCTTCTCCTCTTCTTCCTTCTCCATCTCCTTTCTCCTCCTCCTCCATCTCCTCTTCCTCCTCCTCCTCTTCCTCCTCCTCCTCCTCTTCCTCCTCCTCCATCTTCTCCTCCTCTTCTTCCTTCTCCATCTCCTTTCTTCTCTTCCTCCATCTCCTCTTCCTCCTCCATCTCCTTCTCCTCTTCTTCCTTCTCCATCTCCTTTCTTCTCTTCCTCCATCTCCTCTTCCTCCTCCTCCTCTTCCTTCTCCTTCCTCCTCCTCTTTCTCCTTGTCCTCTTTCTCCTCCTCTATCTCCCGCTCCTTTCTTTTACCTTGCACCACCACTTTGTTTAATTTGGGTTAAAAGTCTTAACCAAAACAATACACTCAAAAGGAGATTACACCTGCTGCCACAATAATGCAAAGCGTTTTAAAGATGAATTCTGCAAAATAACCAGAAGCCTTTTTATTGAGCATTGTGAATATTGAATTAGAAAGGACTCAGGGTGTGTGTGATTGTGTGTATGGCAATTGTGGCAAGGTGACTCTTGGAACCATGATAGAAGAGCCCTGCAATCCCCCACAGGGGAGAAATGGGTTGTGAACCCCTCCAAATTCTCAGAAATGGCAAAACTGACCATTTGCGGAAATCAACATTCCTCCGTCCCCTGAAACACAGGCAACCTTAAAGGGACTTTTCGCTGAAAGAAGAAAGAAATGAATGAATGATTTATGGATTTGAAGATTAAGAACAAGGGGGATGAATTGAAGTGCTGAAGGGGCACATGTGACCTTTAAGAGGAAGGAGAGACAATAAGACTGCAATTATCTGTTGAAAGGAAGATCCAGCACATTTATATATTCTTTAGCTTTAGTCTTTCTTTCTTTTTCTTTCTTTCTTTCTTTCTTTCTTTTCTTTTTCTTTTTGTTTGTTGTATTTCTTAGTTCCCTTTCCTTCCTTCCTTCTTTTCCTCCCTCCCTCCTCTACTTTTCTTAACTCTCTTTCTCTCCCTATCATCCATCCATCCATCACTTGTTTGTCAGTCTATCATCTCAAAGTTCTTTTTTATCTGTCTGCCATCTTTCTATCTTCTTTCCTATCTTCCTTCCTTCCTTTTCCTTCTTGTGTTGGTTGCATTTCTTGGTTGCACATCTTTACTCTTTCTTTCTTTCTTTCTTTTTTCTTTCCTTTCCTCCCTCCCTCCTCTACTTCCTTCCTTCCTTCTTCCTTTCCCTTTTTGTGTTTGTTGAATTTCTTTGTTGCTCATCCTTACTCTTTCTTTCTTTCCTTCCTTCCTTCCTTTCCTCCCTCCCTCCTCTACTTTTTTTAACTCTCTTTCTCTCCCTATCATCCATCCATCCATCATCTGTTTGTCAATCTGTCTATCATCTCAAAGTTCTTTTTTATCTGTCTGCCATCTTTCGAGCTTCCTTCCTATCTTCCTTCCTTCCTTTTTCTTTTTGTGTTTGTTGCATTTCTTGGTTGCACATCTTTACTCTTTCTTTCTTTTTTTCTTTTTTCTTTCCTTCCACAAGCAAAGGGAGGTCCTTTCACGTAAAAATATAAAAAATTATTTTTACATGAAAGAACCTCCCTTTGCTTGCGGCGCCGCTGCGGCATCCTTTTTCGTCAAAATAAAAATAAATAAAAATAAAAAATCCGTAAAAATAAAACACGATGGGATTCTGGGGGCGGAGCTTTGACATCACGTACACCGGCAGTTTGCTAAGCACGCCAAGGTGATCACTTCCTGGATTCCATCCTCACACCATTATTCTAGTGCTGCCCCCGAAATCCAGGAAGTGATCACCTTGGCGTGCTTAGCAAACTGCCGGTATACATGACGTCAAAGCTCCGCCCCTGGAATCTCTTTGTGGGATTCCCTAGCTCCTTTTGCTTGCGGCGCCGCAAGCAATGGGAGGTCTTTTTATGTAATTTTTTTTAATTTTATTTTTACGTGAAAGGACTTCCCTTTGCTTGCGGCGCTGCTGCAGCATCCTTTTTTGTAAAAATAAAAAAAATAAAAAATCTGTAAAAATAAAACACGATGGGATTCCGGGGGCCGGAGCTTTGACGCCACGGACCGTTCGAAGTTCAGGTTCGGGTTCGACCGAATTTTGTGTAAAGTTCGTCTGAATTCGCCGAACCCGAACAGCGTTGGGTTCGCCCATCACTACATGCAAGTTAAAACAAGGTCTCTCTACATGAGATAAATTACAATTGTTTCTATTGGGAAGAATTTCCATAATAAAAATGAACAGATTCCCAAGAATGTTATTTATTCCAAACAATATCCTTTAAACAATGGCAGAAAAAGATATTTAAGTTTATCTGGCAACCAAAGTTAAATATAAGATTTTGTGTGATGCTAAAGAGGGAGAAAGGATGTTTAGCCCTGCCAGATTTTAAATTGTATTTTTCAGCCTCTTTCCTTGTTTGGTTAAAAATAATGGGTGATGTTGAGGGATACACGATTATTAGATTTAGGGGGTCACGACTTGAGATTTGGATGGCATGCATATCAATGGTACAATGAGGTCAGGATTAAAGTTGAGTTTAGAAATCTTTACTTTATTAGGCATGCCATTTTGAGAATCTGGAACAAAGATAAAATGAGATTATGATGAAAAAAAAGATTATGGCTCACCCTTCCCATGAAGCATACTATAAGAACAAAATAAAGGTTGGACAAAAACTATCAGTCCTTTATTCTCTGATCCCAGATATTTGCTCTAAACCAGTCAGGTGTTGTCCAGTTCAAAGACCTTGCTTTGGAATTGTGACTACATTCAAAATTACAATTTTTAGTTTCTTAGATTGCTACCAAGGATAAATTCCTCCAATTTTCCCCAATTGTGAGAACCTTGGAAGTTAGCAAGACTGAGAAAGAAGGTCTGGCCCAAAGTTTAAATGACACAGGATAATGACAACCCAATAGATAGATAGATAGATAGATAGATAGATAGATAGATAGATAGATAGATAGATAGAAAGATAGAAAGATAGATAGATAGATAGAATAGATTAGATAGATAGAAAGATAGATAGATAGAAAGATAGAAAGATAGATAGATAGATAGATAGAATAGATTAGATAGATAGATAGATAGAAAGAAAGATAGATAGATAGATAGATAGATAGATAAAAAGATAGATAGAAAGATAGAAAGATAGATAGATAGAAAGATAGATAGAAAGATAGATAGATAGATAGATAGAAAGATAGATAGATAGAAAGATAGATAGATAGATAGATAGAAAGATAGATAGAAAGATAGATAGAAAGATAGATAGAAAGATAGATAGAAAGATAGAAAGATAGATAGATAGATAGATAGATAGATAGATAGAAAGATAGAAAGATAGATAGATAGATAGAATAGATTAGATAGATAGATAGATAGATAGAAAGAAAGATAGATAGATAGATAGATAGATAGATAAAAAGATAGATAGAAAGATAGAAAGATAGATAGATAGAAAGATAGATAGAAAGATAGATAGATAGATAGAAAGATAGATAGATAGAAAGATAGATAGATAGATAGAAAGATAGATAGAAAGATAGATAGAAAGATAGATAGAAAGATAGATAGAAAGATAGAAAGATAGATAGATAGATAGATAGATAGATAGAAAGATAGATAGATAGAGATAGGGATAGAGATGGAGATGGAGATGGAGATGGAGATAGAGATAGAGATAGAGATAGAGATAGAGATAGAGATTGAGATTGAGATAGAGATAGAGATGTTGCAATGGGCCTTGGCACTTAGGTCATTTGATATGAGTATTCCAAGATCTTTTACGGAGTGGAAGTTTATTTATTTTATTGATTGATTGATTTTGTCCAATACACAATGAGGGTTTTAGTGGTTATACCCAGAATAAAATACATGATGAAGGTTATAGAGAATATACTCATAGTAAAATATATCTAAGAAATAATAGAAAAGAAGATATAGTAATAGAACATATCAATGAAAGAACAGAAGAAGAGATATAGGAATAGAAGAAAGGAATAGGAGATATAGGAGAGCAATAGGACAGGGGACGGAAGGCACTCTAGTGCACTTGTACTCGCCCCTTACTGACCTCTTAGGAATCTGGAGAGGTCAACCGTGGATAATCTAAGGGTAAAGTGAATCTGGGGTTTGAAGTGTGTACGTATGTTGTGTTGTGTTAAAAATGCAAATGACCAGCTGTCTAAGGAGTATCAATCCTTCCGTTCCCCATGTCAGAGCTGAAGAAGCTTTTTGGATGAGTAGCAAAAGGTCTTCAAAAGGAAAACGAGAAAACCCCGTTGCCTCCTGAAAAAAAATATTCTGGGATATTTTTTCATACTTACAACCGTTGCAGTATCGCCGTGGTCACATGATCAAAATTACGATGCTTGGCCTGTATTTATGCCGCGTCGCAGAGGGATCATGTAATCATCTTTTTGGCTACCTTTTGATAAGATTCATCTAAGTAATAGGCTGCCAAATTTTTTACTGTCGCACTGTGGGCGTGGCTTATTTTGTGGGTGTGGCTTGATGGTCATATGACCGGGCAGGAGTGGCTTGCTGGCCATGTGACCAGGTGGGGGTAGCTTGACAACCATGTGACAGGGGTGGCTTAAAGGTCATGTGACTGGGTGGGCAGTGGCTTATCATCCAAGATAAATTTTCAAATAGGTGCCTGGACTCTTTTTCAATTGACTAAGTCACATTATTTGAACACCCACAAAAAGTGGCAAATGATAGACAGCCTTATTGGTTGAGGAGCAGAGGAACATTTGAAAGTTTTGTACTGAACCCACATGTTTCAGTAGGATAACAGATTAGGCAAGTAGCTCAATTTTCTTGAATTGCTATAAAAGTTCAGTTCTAGATAATGATTAAAAATGATTAAAGCGTTTATGGGTAAAAGCATACTATTTAATTATTTCCTATTTTAAAAGTAATTAAGGATCATAGTATGGTATTAGAGAAGGAAGGACAATAGATCACAAATTCTACCATGTCCCATCGTTCCATCAGTTTCTTCAACTTATTTTCATTGTACATATTCATCCTTACCTCCATAATTTCAAAGTGAATGTGGTCCACCATGTACCGATACCAATTCTGTATTGTCCATTTTGCTGCTTCTTTCCAACCCAATACAATTACTGCTTGAGCGCTTTCCAATGCTGCTACTTTTATTTCTCTAAATTCTCTTAAGTCTCCCTTTTTTTACTAGTACTGCCATTTCTTTTGTGATTGTCCAGTTAATATTTAACATTCTGTTCATTTCATCTTGCACTTCTTTCCAAAATTTCTGTACTACTGAACACTACCAGAACATATGCATAAAAACTCCTCTCTCTTGGCCTCCATGCCAACAGGGGCCCTTCCCCTTCTTCTGAAAATATGCAAGTTGTATTGGTGTATAGTACCACTTATGTCAAATTTTCCTTCTCATTTCTCTAACTCTTGTACTCTTTATTTTCTGTATACAGTGATACCTTGTCTTACAAACTTAATTGGTTCCGGGACGAGGTTCTTAAAGTGAAAAGTTTGTAAGATGAAACAATGTTTCCCATAGGAGTCAATGGAAAAGCGATTAATGCGTGCAAGCCCCAAACTCACCCATTTTGCCAGCTGAAGCGCCTGTTTTTGCACTGCTGGGATTCCCCTGAGGCTCCCCTCCATGGGAAACCCCACCTCTGGACTTCTGTGTTTTTGTGATGCTGCAGGGGAATCCCAGCAGCGCAAAAACGAGCGCTTCCCTGGCAACGGAAGTCCGGAAGTGGGGTTTCCCAGCAAAGGGAGCATTAGTGAAATTGCAGCATCACAAAACCACCAAAGTCCTCGAAACCCCACCTCAAGACTTCCGTTGCCAGCGAAGCACCTGTTTTTGCGCTGCTGTGATTCCCCTGCTGTGATTCCCCTGCAGCATCACAAAAACATGGAAGTCCGGAGGTGGGGTTTCCCATGGAAAGGAGCCTCAGGGGAATCCCAGCAGCGCAAAAACGGGTGCTTCGCTGGCAACAAAAGTCCGAAGGCGGGGCATCCCAGCAGTGGCGGTGAGTTTGTAAGGTGAAATAGTTTGTAAGAAGAGGCAAAAAAATCTTAAACCCCGGGTTTGTATCTCAAAAAGTTTGTATGATGAGGCGTTTGTAAGACGAGGTATCACTGTATTTTCAACTATATCCTTCATCTCTCTTTCGTCAATTTGTAATTCATTTTGCCACCATCTGGTTAATCCTTTTATCACATCCTCTTCCGCCTGTGATAACATTCTATATATATTACTTGCTTGGGCCTTTATATCATTCCTTTTTTCTTTTAAAAGCCATAAAGCCATAAAGAATAAAATAGAATCACTCTTTGATATGTAAATAAAATGCAGATCCTAGCTTAGAAGACTGTTAAAGATGTTTGTACAGACCCTCCAATTGGTGGTGGGATATGTATGTTGTTAGGTGGTGGGTGCACCCTCACAGGGCACTGTTTTATTTATTAATCAGATTTGTATGCCGCCCCTCTCCGCAGAATCGGGGCGGCTCACAGCAATAATAATACAATGTAAACAAATCTAATATTTAAGTTAATTTAAAACCCCAATTTAGAAACCAATCATACATACTAACATACCATGCATAAATTTTATAAGCCTAGGGGGAGGGAAAGTCTCAATTCCCCAATGCCTGACAACAGAGGTGGGTTTTAAGGAGCTTACGAAAGGCAAGGAGGGTGGGGGCAACTCTGATATCTGAGGGGCGTTGGTTCCAAAGGGTCGGGGCCGCCACAGAGAAGGCTCTTCCCCTGGGTCCCGCCAAACAACATTGTTTAGTTGATGGGACCCGGAGAAAGCCAACTCTGTGGGACCTAACTGGTTGCTGGGATTCGTGCGGCAGAAGGCGGTCCCGTAGATATTCTGGTCTGGTGCCATGAAGGGCTTTATAGGTCATAACCAACACTTTGAATTGTGACCGGAAACTGATCGGCAACCAATGCAGACTGCGGAGTGTTGGTGTGACATGGGCGTATTTAGGAAAGCCCATGATAGCTCTCGCAGCTGCATTCTACACGATCTGAAGTTTCCGAACACTCTTCAAAGGTAGCCCCATGTAGAGAGCATTACAGTAGTCGAGCCTCGAGGTGATGAGGCCATGAGTGACTGTGAGCAGTGACTCCCGGTCCAAATAGGGCCACAACTGGTACACCAGGCGAACCTGGGCAAACGCCCCCCTCGCCACAGCTGAAAGATGTTTCTCTAATGTGAGCTGTGGATCGAGGAGGACGCCCAAGTTGCGGACCCTCTCTTAGGGGGTCAGTGATTCCCCCCCCCAGGGTAATGGACGGACAGATGGAATTGTCCTTAGGAGGCAAAATCCACAGCCACTCCGTCTTGTCTGGGTTGAGTTTGAGTTTTATGTTGTATGATGTGTAGTCTGTGTGCGTAACATTTAAAAAACTAATAAAAATATTATTTTAAAAAAAAGAGAAGGAAGGACAATAAAAAAACTATTAAGTATTCAATAAATAGTGTATAAACTTATTAACCCCCACTGCATTTTCACTCCTCCCCCCATGGGTGCAGCAGCCCATTACTGCCTAACAACCTTGTTACTAACTTAAAAACTGCACGTTTCATTTAACAACGGTGGCAAGAGTCATAAAATGGGGCAAAACTCACTTAATGACTGTCTCACTTAGAAACAGACATTTTAGGCGCGATTGTGGTCCATAAACTTTAGGAGTACCGGTACATTCTATAGTAGAAGATAGGTCAATGGACTGTTATCCACATATCCTCCCGAAGCTTAAAATCTAAGTGGACTTAGAAACATAGAAACAGGGAAGACTGACGGCAGAAAAAGACCTCATGGTCCATCTAGTCTGCCCTTATACTATTTCCTGTATTTTATCTTACAATGGATCTATGTTTATCCCAGGCATGTTTAAATTCGGTTACTGTGGATTTACCAACCACGTCTGCTGGAAGTTTGTTCCAAGGATCTACTACTCTTTCAGTAAAATAATATTTTCTCATGTTGCCTTTGATCTTTCCCCCAACTAACTTCAGATTGTGCCCCCTTGTTCTTGTGCTCACTTTCCTATTAAAAACACTTCCCTCCTGAACCTTATTTAACCCTTTAACATATTTAAATGACTTTAAGTGCTTGGACACATCAGATTCTGGAACCTTCCATTTCGGCCATCTTTAAATGGCAAGAGCAGCCTATAAGTTTGCAGGAATATTTTCAGCCCTTAATCACTCCTCTTGTCAACAATGTTAAATAACAAGAATATTTATTTTCCTCTCTGTTCTTCGTGTGTCCACACTTCGGAATTGCCATCAAGTCTTTTTTTGAAAAATCTGTTTTTTAAAAATCCCTTTTTTCCTCTCTCCCTGGGGATGTAATCTTATTTTAGCAACTGCAGGCCCTTGTCTAAACTGAGGAGAATCTTATTTATGCAAATCTTATTTCCCAGCTCTGCTTCAAGGGGGAAGAAGAAGAAGAAAAGGGCTTGGGGAATCGTTTTCACACGATGAGAACATATTTTCATGATATAATATATTCCAAGTTTAGCGTGTCGGCGGTTGCGTGCTGCAGATACAACGCTGAGAATGGCTTTAGACTTGGAAACTACTCCAGGAAACCGCCACTCGGGTTGTTTATTGCCAAAACCTTGCCGTTCGATGTGCATGTGTGTGCTTTTTTTAAAATATCAGTTCTGTGCGCGTGGCTTGGTGGGCATTGCTTGATGGTCGTGATGTGCTTTATGTATTTAAGGATGATCCTCCTTTCTGGATTTTATAGGCACTTCAGGATCAAAGCTCAGGATTGGAGCACCTCAACCTGCACATCTAAAAGGAAGAAGAGCCACCACAGACACAAACCACACCTTCTAAGTCCACACCAAGGGACCAGCCCCCCTATAAAACCAAGCCTATGGACCCCGTTTGCTTTATTGTGTACCCAACCCCCCCAAAAATCTCTTTGTTCTTGGGAATTAATTGATCTCCTTTTTCACAATATGTCTTGATTTTTTTAAAAAAAATATTGGTTTTTGCACCATCCCAGCTTGTGGAAGGCCCATACACTTTCAAACTTTGTGGGTGCTTCATCACTGGAGGTTTTTAAGAAGACATTGGGCAGTCACTTCCTTGAAATGGTGTACGGTCTCCTGCATGAACAGGGGGTTGGACTAGAAGACCCCCCCCAAGGTCCCTCCTAGTTCTATCCTACCCTACCCTACCCTATTTCCATGCTCTATTCCCCATTCCCTTCTAATCCCCTCCCCTTCCCTCCCCTTCCCTTCCCTTCCCCTCCCCTCCCTAATGGGTTTTTAAAAATGTTTTTAAATTATTAGATTTGTCTTGAATTGTTTTATTGTTGTTGTGAACAACCCGAGTCTACGGAGAGGGGCGTCATAAAAATCAAATAAATGAATGAATGAATGAATGAATGAATGAATTCCGTTCCATTCCATTCTATTCTATTCTATTCTGTAATTTATTTATTTGTTTATTTATTAGATTTGTATGCTGCCCTTCTCGGAAATCTCAGGGCGGCTCCCAGGATACAATGTAAAACGAAGCGTACAAAACAAATCTAATAAGTTAAAAAACCACAGCTAAAAACCCAATACATTAAAATCAGTCAACCAATTCAATCACACCATATATTCTCTATTCTATTCTGTTCTATTCTATTTTGTAATATATTCTCTATTCTATGCTAGTCTGTTCTGTTCTGTTCCGTTCCATTCCATTCATTATTTTTCTAACAATAACTTCCACTAGATCAAACTCTCTTTCATTAGGCCTATAACGGTAATTGCAGCTAAGGCCTGTGAAGGGAAGGGAAGTTAAAAACAGATTTACTGAAAATTACTCTTCGCTTGTTGGCACTGTGTTTTTTTAAGCATTGAAACGGCCCGCTGGGATTTTGCTTTCAATTCCATGCAGGATTTAATTTTGCTCGGATCATCCCGACTCCCCTTTTGCAAGAATCAAAAACATTCCTGAGAAATAAATTTATCTCACAGCACAAAGTATCGTGTATCACAACTGTAGATGTTTCTTTTATTACTGTCATGGTTTTGGCATTCGGGGGGGGGGGGGGGGTGTCAGGCGTTAAGTCTTTTCAAACAACGCCCCCCCCCCCCGTTTGCTGGTGATCCTGAATTTCAAAAGGCAACCATGGTTACATAGTTTTTTTGTCCAAAGTATAAGAAAAGGCACTATAAAATCCATTTCCTCCCTGCCCTGGTCCTGCAGATCATCATAAATAGATACAAGAGCACGTGAAATATTAGTACCACTTTACAAAGCCTTAGTAAGACCACATGTGGAATACTGCATTCGCTTTTGGTCACCACAATATTAAATATATATATATATCTTGAGACTCTGGAAAGAGTGCAGAAAAGAGCAACCAAGATGTTGGATAACCATCTATCAGAAGTAGTGTAGGGTTTCCTGCCTAACCAGGGGGTTGGATTAGAAACATAGAAGATTGACGGCAGAAAATTTTTAACTATAACTGATGTCAAGCTAAATGGCCTGTAGTTACCAGCTTCTTCTCTATTGCCCTTCTTGTGGATAGGCACAACACTGGCCATTCTCCAATCCTCAGGAACATCTCCTGTTAACAGGGATTGGAAATAGGTAAACCTTCCCTACCAAACCTTCCCCTATGTCACTCACAAACATATTAAAAAGAATAGGACCCAGAACAGACCCTTGTGGCACACCGCTTGTAACCTGTCTCTGCTCAGAATACTCGCCATTAACGATAACTCTCTGATGTCTACGCTTCAGCCAGCTGCAAATCCACTGAACTATCCAGGGATTAAATCCAATCTTCACTAATTTATCAGCTCTTTATGTGGAACCATATCAAAGGCTTTGCTGAAGTCCAGATAGGCAATATCCACAGCACCACCTTCATCCAACACCTTTGTGACATAGTCAAAGAAATCAATGAGATTAGTCTGACATGATTTGCCTTCAGTAAAGCCATGCTGATTTGGGTCCAATAAGTTATTGTTTTTTAGTTGGATTTATCCTCTTTTTGAATAGAGTCTCCATCATTTTAATGACAACTGATGTCAAGCTAACTGGCCTGTAGTTACCAGCTTCTTCTCTACTGCCCTTCTTGTGGATAGGCACAACACTGGCCATTCTCCAATCCTCAGGAACATCTCCTGTTAACAGGGATTGGTTAAACAAATCAGTCAGGGGGGTAGCAATGACAAATCTGAGTTATTTAAGAACTCTGGGGTGGATGCCATCTGGACCCATTGCCTTATTTATCTTTAATCGTTCAAGTTCTGCTAAGACATCGGCTTCTAAGATCACTGGAGCTGAATCCCTACAGCTGGAAGCAATGCTATATCCATCCGTAGTATTATATTATAAGCTGCCTTCTGAGAAAACTGAACAGAAGTAGCTATTGAAATGGTTAGCGATCTCCTTATTCCCATCAATGTATGTATTATCCCCAGTACTAAGCTTTGTGAGGCTGCAGTTTTTCTTCTTCCTATGACTAATATATCTGAAGAAGGTTTTATCCCCCTTCTTTACAGATTTGGCAATTTCTTCCTCTTTTGAGGCTTTAGCAGCATGTGTTATCTGTTTCGCCTCCTTCTGTCTCTCTCATATTATACATCTCTCTGCCAGCTGTACTTCCAGACTCTTTATACCTCCTATAGGCAGCCTTTTTTTCATTGACTATAGCCCTTACATCATTAAGAAGAACTCCAAGGTCCCTTCCAACTCTGTTGTTGTTATTATATGATTATGGAGCTGGAGGCTAAAACATATCAAGAATGGTTGCAGGAATTGAGTATGTCTATTCTAGTGTAAACAAGTTTTTAGCATAGCAATGCTTCAATATGGGTCAAACTATTTTCCAAAGCACCAAAAGGAACAGCAGTGTGGATGGACACTAAACATGGAGAGAAGCAACCTAGAACCAAGGAAAATTTTCCTACAATGGAACAGAAGTTGGCTTTCAGAAGTTGTGGGTGCTTCATCAGCAGAGGATACTGGACACTCACGTGTCTGAAATGGTACTTCTGCAGGAGATTGGATGACCTCAAAGTCCCATCCAACTCTGTGATTCTATGCTTTCTACAATAGCAAAATACGGCGTTGGGAATGTCCCTCTCTCTCTGCAAATTCCTGAATTGGGGAAACTCTTAGGAATTTGGAAAATCCAAATGCAACCCAAGTTAATTTCCCAGATGACAAAACCAGCTGCCATAAATAAACTTGAGTGTGTCATCAGAGAGCTTCTGAAAAATTCTGGAACCCAGCTAATGCCGTTTAGGGGAAGAAAAATTGTTTTTAGATGAAAGGAAGAGCAGACATCCTCTCTGTCCTGGTAGGTCACTCAGGTCTAGGAGTTTGGGGTGCTGTTCGGCAAAGGCAACCCCATGGGGTTCCCCATCACGTTTGCAAAGACCATGAGGGCATTGGAACCAGATCCTTTGTTGACGCTGATGATCTCCGCGCTGGCTTGCTCGAACTCCGACTTCCTGAAGATGTTTTTCACGGTCGACTGGAAGTTATTGGTGACAAAGCAGTAGACAATGGGATCCATGCAACTGTTGAGACTGCTTAAAGTGACCGTCACGTGGTAAACCACCAAGCTGAGGTCATAGGACATGGCGGGGTTGATAGCGATGGCCAGCTGGCGCACATGGAAAGGGGTGAAGCAGATCATGAAGATGACGAGGACCGTGATGAGGAGCTGGACGGCTCGCATCCTCCTCTCCCGACTCTGGTGCATGAGGGTGGGCTTGGAAAGGGCACACATGATCCTTGTGGTGAAGAAGGTGAGGACAATGAGAGGGAAGAAGTACTCGCAGACCATCAGGGGCAGGATCTGTGCAATGCAGCAGTGGGAGAACTTTATGGCCAGGGTGAGAATGGAGAAGGTGATGACGGTGGCAAAAGTCCAGATGAACGCACAGATTCCTTTGGCGTAGTTGGGGTTCCTCCACTTGCGCGACGCTTCCACCTGGACAATAGCCAAATACCGGTCAATGCAGATACAAGTCAAGAAGAGGATGCTACAATACATGTTGACGAAGTAGGTGAAGATGTGGATGAGGGCGCAGCTACGGCAGTCCTTGGCACTATAGTGGACAATGATCCGGACGGGTAAAGAGAAGCCCACCAGCAGATCGGTGACGATGAGATTGATGGTGTAGATGACCGAGGTGGTTTTTGTTTTGGTGCGGAAGCAGAAGACGTAGAGAGCTACAGAGTTCAACACCACGCCCATCAGGAAGATGATGGTATTGATCACCACCAGGACAATCCACAAGGTGTGAAATCTCTCTGAGAGCTCTCCGTCCAGGTGGACAAACTTGTTGAACATATTGCTGTTGTTGGAGGACACCGTAGAGTTGTTGGAAAGCTCCATGGTCAGCGCCGTTAATGGAACCTACAAGACAACAAACAAAGATATATTTAATCTAAATGATGATGATTATTATTATTATTAACAACAACAACAACAACAACAACAGAGTTGGAAGGGATTTACCAACCACGTCTGCTGGAAGTTTGTTCCAAGCATCTACTACTCTTTCAGTCAAATAATATTTTCTCATGTTGCTTCTGATGTTTCCCCCAACTCACATCAGATTTTGCCTCCTTGTTCGTGGGTTCACTTTCCTATTAAAAACACTTCCCTCCTGAAGCTTATTTAACCCTTTAACATATTTAAATGTTTCGATCATGTCCCCCCTTTCCCTTCCGTCCTCCAGACTATGCAGATTGAGTTCATGAAGTCTTTCCTGATATGTTTTATGCTTAAGACCTTCCACCATTCTTGTAGCCCGTCTTTGGACCCATTCAATTTGATCAATATCTTTTTGTAGGCGAGGTCTCCAGAACTGAACGCAATATTCCAAATGTGGTCTCACCAGCGCTCTATACAGCGGGTTCACAATCTCCCTCTTCCTGCTTGTTATACCTCTAGCTATGCAGCCAAGCATCCTACTTGCTTTTCCTACTGCCTGACTGCACTGTTCACCCATTTTGAGACTGTCAGAAATCACTACCCCTAAATCCTTCTCTTGTGAAGTTTTTGCTAACATAGAACTGCCAATACAATAGCTGAGGTGGGGTCTTAAGTCCACGACTTTCTCTAAATCTTAATCAACCCATCAATACTGTATACTGTATTTTTTGGACTAACCCCTCCCCCAAAAAAGGGTCGAAATTTTTGTGTGTCTTATACACTGAATGCAGCCATTTTTGCTGTCCCAAAACCCTCGCCTCCCACATGTAGAATGTTTTTGGGTGCTGGGGAATAGCAAAAATGACCTTGTTTTTGCAAAAAATTGGCTGTTCCCCCCCATTTCTTCACCAAAATGTAGTGGGGAAAGGGAAAAATGGGTGAAAAATGGCACGTTTTTCACAAAATGAGACCATTTTGCCATCCCCCAACACCCAAGAGCTGTCTGTAGGCTCCCTAAACACCTTCCTAAACATCGGAACCGCCTGCTACCGCACGAATCCCAGCGACCGACTAGCTCCCACAGAGTTGGCCTTTTCCGGGTCCTGTCGACTAAACAATGTCGTCTGGCGGGCCCCAGGGGAAGAGCCTTCTCTGTGGCGGCCCCAGCCCTCTGGAATCAACTCCCCCCGGAGATTAGAACTGCTCCCACCCTCCTTGTCTTCCGTAAACTACTTAAGACCCACCTATACCATCAGGCATGGGGGATTTGAGACACCTTTCCCCCAGGCTTATTATAATTTATGTTTGGTATGTATGTGCTGTTTGGTTTTTAATTATGATAGGGTTTTTAGTTTTTTTTTTTTAATATTAGATTTGTGCCAGTATAATATTGTTTTTATCGTTGTTGTGAGCCGCCCCGAGTCTTCGGAGAGGGGCGGCATACAAATCTAATAAATTATTATTATTAATTATTAAATTATTATTATTACTTTGCCCATCCAATTTTGGGGAAAAATGGGTGAAAAATGGCCATTTTTTTGCAAAAATGGGGCTGTTTTTGCCTTCTCATTACCCCATCTAGCATGACTGGAGGAGGGATTCTGCGAGTTGAAGTCCACAACTCTTAAAGCTGTTAAGTTTGAAGTTTATAAAAAATGTACATGATTGTAAAAAGTATTCTGCTACACTGGTATTTTATTACATAATATATTACTACAACAGAATACTTTTTTCCTTGTTTTCCACCTCTAAAATCTAGGTGTGTTTTTCGTGTGTCTGAAAAATACGGTGTTTTAAAGTTGCACTTGTCTATGTTTTATAGTAGAAGAGCCGACCTTAACTCTTTTTTTAAACAAAGCTCAAGTGATTTACAACAGTTGTTAAAAAGTTTTTTTAAAAGCTGCACACGAGCCCACTTTAAAAAGGAAATCTTTCCTGAACTTTTGGATCTCCGATGGGCTGTCATGTATTGCCTAATATGGATTCAGGCAATTCCCTTGCAGTCAACTTGTAGTAAAAAAAGCACAGCTTTTCAAACTGTTACAAAGGCCTTGCTAACCATTTTTGGCTACCGGGGAGGAGAAAACCCCAAGCCGAGTGAATGGAGAAGGGGTGAGGATAGTTGTTTGTATGCCTAGCGATTAACCTGGTTAATACATTAACCCATTTCTACCTAGGCTCACGGATCACTTTTGACACAAATTTGACAAACAGCTGGATTTGCATAACACCCAGAGCTTTTCATAGTTTCGGTCATAAATTGACTTCCTTGGACCTCACTCAGAGGTAGTATTCACTTATTTTCCTTACCAGTTCACAAATGCGAACGCACGGAGGTCGCTATCAGTATTGGGTTCCTACCGGTATGGGTTATTTAACCTTGGTGATAGAAACATAGAAGATTTTTTAAAAAAATATATTTTTTATTGGTTTTGCACATAAAGTTACATAAACAAACATAAAACAGTGCACAATGCATGTGCCCATCACCCAACTGACAATCCCACCACCACCACCACCATCAAATGTAGGACATTTCTTGCTGCAGTTAGAAACATAGAAACATAGAAGACTGAGGGCAGAAAAAGACCTCCTGGTCCATCTAGTCTGCCCTTATACTATTTCCTGTATTTTATCTTAGGATGGATATATGTTTATCCCAGGCATGTTTAAATTCAGTTACTGTGGATTTACCAACCACGTCTGATGGAGGTTTGTTCCAAGAGTCTACCACTCTTTCAGTAAAATAAGTCTGCGGAGAGGGGCGGCATACAAATCTAAATAATAAATAAAAAATAAATAAATAAAATATTTTTCCACACTGTTTCTGATCTTTCCTCCAACTAACTTCAGATTGTGCCTCCTTGTTCTTGGGTTCACTTTCCTATTCAAAACGCTTCCCTCCCGAACCTTATTTAACTCTTTAACATATTTAAATGTTTCGATCCTGTCCCCCCTTTTCCTTCTGTCCTCCAGACTATACAGATTGAGTTCATTAAGTCTTTCCTGATACGTTTTATGCTTAAGACCTTCCACCATTTTTGTAGCCCGTCTTTGGACCCGTTCAATTTTATCAATATCTTTTTGTAGGTGAGGTCTCCGGAACTGGACACGGTATTCCAAATGTGGTCTCATCAGCGCTCTCTACAGCAGGATCACAATTTCCTCTTCCTGCTTGTTATACCTCTAGCTATGCAGCCAAGCGTTCTACTTATATTAATTTTTGCTCCCAGAGATGTGCTATGTCTTATTTTTTTTCAATGAAGAAGAATTCACATTTATTGCTGAACAAAAAAACCGATCATTTATTATATGCTGTACAGTAGTTGTCATCACAAACCAGCATAACCAGACAAACTGTGAATCCAATCAAGAACTTCTTACTACTACCATACCATTGTTTCCATGTACAACAATTATACTTTCTTCAAATATATATGTTCTGTTCGAGAATACTGCAAAACGAAACTTGTTTTACGTCTTACTTTATATTACGCAATTCTACGAAACCTCTCCTATGTCTTATTTTTGGGGATGACTTATTTTCGGGGAAACAGGATACCAGTTTGTCTGAACTGGTATAAACAGGCAGAATGCCACCTCTGACATATTTCAGCAGAGTGCGCATAAGCACACTAATGTGCCTTTTGTCCCTGTCATTGTACTTTTAAATTATTCCTGGTTTTGTTTCTGTTTGACAAGTGAAAACAAACAAACACACACAAGCAAACAAATACTCCCCATCCAAAGTTATAAGAATCTAATTTAACCGTGTAAATGCAGTGTAGAAACACATCATCGGAGCAAAAGGGGTAAAATTAAAGATTTTTTAAAAAAAACTTTCAGGAATATAATTGCAACAAATATTTACCGGTAACTCTGCAATCTCAGGTTTCTACATCTCTCGTGGCTCGAAACGAATCATTTTTTTCTAAAAAAAAGTATTCATTTAGTCCTGCCCTACTCTTAATAGGTGAATCGAATCTTCTGGTTCACCCTGCTTTAAATTTACAACAGCTTGGTGTTTAAATGTTCCTCAAGTAATTTGTCACATTATTTATAAGCGAAGGGTTAAACATTGTCTTTCCTTGCAGGAAACTCTTGGCTAGTTTTCGCTTCGTTGGGGCAGAGATTAGCCAAATATGGTATTCTGCTTTTGGGTAATGCGTAAAGCTGCGGTCTGCTTTAGCCGGGAGGAATAGAAAGAACCAGTAGCATCAAGGTTGAAGGGGGATATCTTGTCCAGAAAATTTGTGTTTGAAAGCGAGTGGATATATGCCAGAATGCTCAGCAAGGAACTCCTAGGAACCAATGTAGATAAATAACGAAGACAGAGATAGAGTGGTACCTCTACTTACAAACTTAACTCGTTAACAGTGCAGTCAGGCGGTAGGGAAAGCAAGTAGGATGCTTGGCTGCATAGCTAGAGGTGTAACAAGCAGGAAGAGGGAGATTGTGATCCCCTTATATAGAGCGCTGGTGAGACCACATTTGGAATACTGTGTTCAGTTCTGGAGACCTCACCTACAAAAAGATATTGACAAAATTGAACGGGTCCAAAGACGGGCTACAAGAATGGTGGAAGGTCTTAAGCATAAAACATATCAGGAAAGACTTCATGAACTCAATCTGTATAGTCTGGAGGACAGAAGGAAAAGGGGGGACATGATTGAAACATTTAAATATATTAAAGGGTTAAATAAGGTCCAGGAGGGAAGTGTTTTTAATAGGAAAGTGAACACAAGAACAAGGGGACACAATCTGAAGTTAGTTGGGGGAAAGATCAAAAGCAACATGAGAAAATATTATTTTACTGAAAGAGTAGTAGATCCTTGGAACAAACTTCCAGCAGACGTGGTAGATAAATCCACAGTAACTGAATTTAAACATGCCTGGGATAAACATATATCCATCCTAAGATAAAATACAGAAAATAGTATAACTGGCCTGTAGTTACCAGCTTCTTCTCTACTGCCCTTCTTGTGGATAGGCACAACACTGGCCATTCTCCAATCCTCAGGAACAGGTCTTTTTCTGCCGTCAGACTTCTATGTTCCGTGACCAGGTTCTTAAGTAGAAAAGTTTGTAAGAAGAAGCAATTTTTCCCATAGGAATCAATTTAAAAGCAAATAATGCGTGCGATTGGAGAAACCACAGGGAGGGTGGAGACCCTGTTTCCTCCAAGGAGATTCCTAGAGAGGCCCCACGGAGGCTTCTCCCCACCTTTACTGGCCCTGTTTCCTCCCAGGAGATTTCTAGAGAGGCCCCACGGAGGCTTCTCCCTGCCTTTTCCAATTACAGTTTTGGAGGGTCGGGTTTGTAATGGAAAATGATTCTTGACAAGAGGCAAAAAAATCTTGGACATCCGGTTCTTATCTAGAAAAGTTCATAAGTAGAAGCGTTCTTAGGTAGAGGTACCACTGTATTTAGAGAGATGTAAAGAAGAAGGTGAAGAGGATAGGTTCTGGCAACCTATCCCTCACTGCACTGTGTTCTCAACAACATTTTCTGACAGTCAGAATAATTAATCTCTGGAACAACTTTATTTATTTATTTATTTTTTGAACAAGTATAGAATTATTTTTATTTTATTTTTATTTTTATTTATTAGATTTGTATGCCGCCCCTCTCCGTAGATTCGGGGCGGCTCACAGCAATAATAGAACAATGTATAATGACAAATCTAATATTTAAAAATATCTAAAACCCCCTTATTAAAAAACAAGACATACACACAACATACCATACATAAATTATATAGGCCTGAGGGAGATATCTCAAATCCCCCATGCCTGGCGGCAGAGGTGGGTTTTAAGGAGTTTGTAAAAGGCATGGAGGGTGGGGGCAGTCCTAATCTCCAGGGGGAGCTGATTCCAGAGGGTCGGGGCCATCACAGAGAAGGCTCTTCCCCTGGGTTTCGCCAGACGACATTGTTTAGTCGATGGGACCTGGAGAAGGCCCACTCTGTGGGACCTAACTGGTCTCTGGGATTCGTGCGGTAGAAGGCGGTCCCAGAGATATTCTGTTCTGGTTATAGTTGTGAATGCACCAACACTTGATGTTTTTAAAAAGATGTGGAACAACCATTTGTCTGGACTCGAAGACCTCCAAGATACCTTCCGACTCAATTCTTCTTCTTCCTTGTGTTTTCGTTCTTTCTTTCTTTCCCATTTTTACTTGGTGGTGTAAGGTTCTAATCACTGCCATTTTGTGCACCAATGGGTGGTGGGAATCAAAATGTACCGTAATTTTTGGCATATAAGATGCACCGGAGTATAAGACACACCTTAGTTTTGGGGGAGGAAAATAGGGAAAAGAATCTGCGTACCAGATATTCATCTGGGTAGCGTCCTTAGTCTGGTCAGCGTTAACACGTTATTTTAGTTCCTTGTTAGGGCTTTTTAAAAAACCTTATTCGGAGAGAATAACAATGAAAGAGCTTGCAAACCAGTAAGAGCTGGGAAAATTGTTAGCACCTGGTTAGGGCTGGGAAGAAACATTTGGTGCAAGTTAGAGCAATGAAAAAAAAATCCCTGCAAAGACTTAGGGCTTGGAAAACATTCTTGGCAAAGAGTAACAATGAAAGAGCTTGCAAGCCGATAAGAGCTGGGAACATTGTTAGCACCTGGTTCGGACTGGAAAGAAAAATTTGGAGCAGGTGGAGCAATAAAAAACCCTACAGAGACAGGGTTTGGAAAACATTCTTGACAGAGAGTAACAATGAAAGAGCTTGCAAGTGAGTAAGACTTGGGAACATCGTTAGCGCTAGGATTAGGGCTGGAAAGAAACATTTGGAGCAAGTTGGAGCAATGAAAAAACCCTGTAAAGAATTAGGGCTTGGAAAACATTCTTTGCAAAGAGTAACAACGAAAGAACTTGCAAGGTAAAAGCTGGGAAGATCGTTAGCAACTAGTTAGGACTGGGGGAAAATAGCTTTGAAAAAGCTACATTCAGAGTACAAGATGCACTTGAAAGCCTCTTTTAGGGAGGAAAAAAGTGCATCTTATATGCCGAAAAATACGGTAAACATTGATCTGGACGAATGCGTTTTCTGTAAACTTCAGTGTTAAGCCTTCAATCTCCCTCGATGTGTACTGCACAGTCTCACAACTTCCCCATTGGCTTGACGTTTCTCACTTCATTGGAAGAGCTGTAAACTTTCCCAGTAGCAGCCTACAAAAAACCTCTTTGGAATGGCATTTCTGAGCAAGGTTAAAAGAGGACGTTGATTCTGCAAACATTTACTTATTTAAAGTGGGCCGCCAGTGGAGAAATGAAAACAAAACTTCTGCAGTATTTGTAGATCGGGAGTGTCAGACTTCCAAGAAACACCCCCAGTAAAAGAAAACTCTGCGAATTGAGTTTTCTCAAAGTTCCATTTTATTAGAGATGTCATATTGGCACATCGGGGAAAACCCGAATCTTCCTGGTTCTCCTCACCCAAAGGTCAGTCCAAGTCCCAGCACATTTTTCAATCAATGCCGCATCCCAATCGGAGATGCCTTCCATCCACACCTATCCAAGGGCAGAGTGACCTTGATTCTCCAGGAAAGGAATGTTATTTTGATTACATATATCCCCAGAGGCAGTAAAACACCTTGGAATACTAATATCAAATGATCTAAGTGCCAAAGCCCACTGCAACAATATCGCCAAAAAGGCTTCTAAAATTGTCAACATGATCCTACGTAGCTTCTGCTCCGGCAATCTCACACTACTCACCAGAGCTTACAAAACTTTCGCCAGACCTATCCTCGAATACAGCTCACCTGTCTGGAACCCACACCGAATTTCGGACATCAACACCCTAGAAAAGGTCCAACGATACCTCACCAGAAGAGCCCTTCACTCCACCACTCGAAACAGAATACCCTACGAAAATAGACTTATAATCCTGGGTCTAGAAAGCTTAGAACTGCGACGCCTTAAACATGATCTAAGTATTGCCCACAAGATCATATGCTGCAACATCCTGCCTGTCAACAACTACTTCAGCTTCAACCACAACAACACAAGAGGACGCAACAGGTTCAAACTTAATATCAACCGCTCCAAACTTGACTGTAAAAAATATGACTTTAGCAATTGAGTTGTTGAAACGTGGAACTCATTACCAGACTCCGTGGTGTCAACCCCCAACCTTTTTCCCTTAGACTTTCCATGGTTGACTTCTCCAGATTCCTTAGAGGTCAATAAGGGGCGAGCATAAGTGCACTAGTGCGCCTTCCGTCCCCTGTCCAATTGTCTCTCCTATATTTATATATCTTTTCTCCCATCCACATATCCTTCCTCTACTCTTCATTGATGTATTCTATTCTCATATCTCTTCTTCTATCCCTTCCCTGATATTTACTATTACAGTGGAACCCCGACATAAGAGCTGCTCTACTTAAGAGCAACTCGAGATAAGAGCTGGGAGGGGAGAAATATTTTTGTTCTACTTACAAGCCCAAATTCGAGATACAAGCGCCAAGGAGCTGTCTCCTGAAGCCAAACGCTAACTTCCGCGTTCGGCTTCAGGAGACAGCTGCGAAGCGGCGCGCGTGTTTTAAAAGGTTGCAGCCGGCCTGGTGGGCTCGGGGGGGGGGGGTGCTTGCAGCTTTCTTTCTTGCTCTTTTTCTTTCTCTCTTTTACCTTCCCTTCCTCTATTTCTTCTTTTCTTTCTCCTTCCCACCTTCTTCCCTCCCTCCCTCCTTTCACTCATTCCTCTCTTACTCTCCCCTTTCATAAGTTTCCTTGCTTCCTTCCTCTGTTCCTGTCCCTTCCCCCTTTCTTTCTTTCTTTCTTTCTTTCTTTCTTTCTCTCTTTCTTGCTTTCTTTCTTGCTCTTTTTCTTTCTCTCTTTTACCTTCCCTTCCTCTATTTCTTCTTTTCTTTCTCCTTCCCACCTTCTTCCCTCCCTCCCTCCCTTCACTCATTCCTCTCTTACTCTCCCCTTTCATAAGTTTCCTTGCTTCCTTCCTCTGTTCCTGTCCCTTCCCTCTTTCCTTCCTTCCTTCCCACCCTCCGTCCATTCATTCACCCATTCCTCTCTTGATCGCTTAAAGCCGGTCCCTGGTGCAAAAAGGGTTGGGGACCTCTGTCCTACAGGATTGGGTGGCAGAGAAGTTGAACATATGTAAATTTAAAAGTTTAAGAAAGTTTACAAGTTAAGTGAAAGAAACTTCATTATTCATTTATATGTACATGTACATTTCTTCATTAAAAACATGTCTTTCTGCATAATTTAGACTAACTTTGTGAGTTTTTTGAGGGCTGGAACCAATTAAAATTATTTACATTAATTCCTATGGGGAAAAGTCGTTCGAGATAAGAGCTGCTCGACTTAAGAGCCCAGGTCCGGAACGAATTAAACTCGTATCTCGAGGTACCACTGTATACATTTTTATTCTCATAGAAACATAGAAGACTGACGGCAGAAAAAGACCTCATGGTCCATCTAGTCTGCCCTTATACTATTTCCTGTATTCTATCTTACAATGGATATATGTTTATCCCAGGCATGTTTAAATTCAGTTACTGTGGATTTACCAACCACGTCTACTGGAAGTTTGTTCCAAGGATCTACTACTCTTTCAGTAAAGTAATACTTTCTCATGTTGCTTTTGATCTTTCCCCCAACTAACTTCAGATTGTGTCCCCTTGTTCTTGTGTTCACTTTCCTATTAAAAACACTTCCCTCCTGAACCTTATTTAACCCTTTAACATATTTAAATGTTTTGATCATGTCCCCCCTTTTCCTTCTGTCCTCCAGACTATATAGATTGAGTTCATGAAGTCTTTCCTTATACGTTTTATGCTTAAGACCTTCCTTCCACCATTCTTGTAGCCCGTCTTTGGACCCGTTCAATTTCAGCCATATCTTTTTGTAGGTGAGGTCTCCAGAACTGAACACAGTATTCCAAATGTGGTCTCACCAGCGCTCTATATAAGGGGTCACAATCTCCCTCTTCCTGCTTGTTATACCTCTAGCTCTCCTTAACTTTCAATTTGTATTGGACAAAATAAATAAATAAATAAAAAATGTTTCATAGTGCTTTTACAGCCCGCTCTAAGCTGTTTACAGGGTTAGCCTCTTGCCCCCAACAATCTGGGTCCTCATTTTACCCACCTCAGAAGGATGGAAGGCTGAGTCAATCCTCATTCCCACCCCATTCTGGGATCTGGGGATATATGTAATCAAAATAACATTCCTTTCTCGGAGAATCAAGGTCACTCTGGTCTTGTATTGTCAAACGGTACTCCTCATCATTACCATGAGATCTGCCTTCGTAGTTTCTCCTGCCTTTGTCCACCCTGTGACGTTCCCTCACAACATAACAACCGGAAGAGCTTTTAGGGGGAAAAACCTCTGAGATGACGAAGTCAATTTGGCTGGGTGAGCCGGTATTTATCAGAGTGCACACACTACAAATCTTATAAATACATTTTATTAGGGTTAGACTCGGAGGGTTTAAACGGTTCACGTCGTCTTGTCCTGTGCTTGTAAATACTTCACAGCCCTCAAAGTAGGGATAATGAATGCTTATTTAAATTAAAAGTCCAGTCTTGGCAGAAGCTACTTAAGATAGGAGCCCAACGTCACCACGAGGATGGGAACTGTTCAATCTTCTCCAACTCTTGGAGATTTTATGGGTGTCAAGAGTGAAACATTAGCAGCCACATTCAGCTTCGTTTCAACTTATCCTTAGAGCAATGCTTCTCAATTATATTCTATTATGCCCCCCCCGGGAAGAAGTAAACATTTTCTGCCCCCCCAACTCTCCACCGGGACGATTGTTTGCAATATGTAGCACGTTTTCGCTGATAACACTCAAGCAGCTTATTAGCACAATTGGAGTGTTATGCATGTATGCATGTAAGACTCTCCGAGTCCTCGGAGAGGAGCGGCAAGGAAATATTATTATTATTATTATTATTATTATTATTATTATTATTATTATTATTAATTCTCAAGGTGAAGAAAACTAAGGACCAGTACAGAAAAAATGTAACTCAATGTCGTATGGACAATTGGCAGAACAAAGCATTGCATGGACAGTTTTTGGAGAAGATTGAAGGCAAAGTGGATAAAGAAAAGACCTGGTCATGGCTTACAAGTGGAACACTCAAAAAGGAGACAGAAGGACTAATACTGGTGGCACAAGAACAGGCCATTAGAACAAATGCTGTCAAAGCCAGAATTGAAAAATCAACAGACGATCCAAAGTGCAGACTCTGTAAAGAAACAGATGAAACAATCGATCACATGCTCAGCTGCCGCAAAAAGATCGCACAGACTGACTACAAGCATAGACACGATGCTGTGGCACAGATGATCCACTGGAACCTTTGTCAGAACTACCATTTCCCAGTGGCAAAGAACTGGTGGGATTATAAGCCCGAAAAAGTGGTCGAAAATGAGCAAGCAAAACTACTGTGGGACTTCCGGCTTCAGACTGACTGAATTCTGAAGCATAACACACCAGATACCCTGATTGTGGAGAAAAAGAAAGTATGGATCATCGACATCGCAATCCCAGGGGACAGCAGAATTGAGGAGAAGCAGCTAGAGAAATTAGTGAAATACGAAGATCTAAAAATCGAGCTGCAACGACTTTGGCATAAGGCAGTGAAAGTGGTCCCAGTGGTACTTGGCATGCTGGGCGCAGTACCAAAAGATCTCAGCAGACATTTGAAAACCATTGGAATTGACAAAATCTTCATCTGTCAATTGCAACAGGCTGCTTTACTGGGATCGGCAAACATAATTCGCCGCTACATCACTCAGTCTTAGGTGCTTGGGAAGCGCCCGACTGGTGATGAAATATGAAATCCAGCATAGTGATCTCGTTTGCTCTGTTGTATTGACATAATCATAATCATAATCATAATCATAATCATAATCATAATCATAATCATAATCATAATCATAATCATAATCATAATCATAATCATAATCATAATCATAATCACAATCACAATCACAATCACAATCACAATCATAATCATAATCATAAACATGTATGCAGGTATGTATTTATTTATTTCAGTTGAAAGGGCCCTTGCAGGTCCTCTAGTCCAACCCCCTGCTTAAGCAGGAAATCCTACAGCACCCCAGCCAAATGGCAGTCCAATCTCCTCTTGAAAATGTCCAAAGTTGGGGAGATCACAACCTCTGCTGGCAGGCCGTTGCACTGGTTGATCGCTCTCACCGTCAGAAAGCTCTTCCTTATTTCCAGGTTGAATCTTTGTCCCTTGTTCCTTGTCTGGCCCTCTGGTGCCCTGGAAAATAGTGTGACCCCCTCCTCTCTGTGGCAACCCCTCAAGTACCTGTATACTGCTATCATGTCCCCGCTGGCCCTCCTTTTCTCTAGGCTATCCATGACCAGTTCCCGCAATCTCTCTTCATATGTTTTGGTTTCTAGTCCCCTTATCATTTTGGTTGCTCTTTTCTGCACCCTTTCCAGAGTTTCTATGTCTCTTTTGAAGTATGGAGACCAGAACTGAATGCAATACACCAAGTGTGGTCTGACCAGGGCATTATAGAGTGGTATTAATACCTACCTAGTCTTGTAGTGTATCCCCCTGTTGATACAGCTTAGGATTGTTTTGGCCTTTTTAGCTGCTGCTGCACATTGTTGGCTCATATTTAGTTGATTATCCACCAATACTCAGATCTCTTTCACAGTCACTACTGCTAAGTGAGTTCCTCCCAGTCTGTATGCATGTTTAGGGTTTTTTCTTTACCTAGATTAAGGACTTTACTTTTCTCAACATTAAAGTGTCATTTAAGTTACACCTTAATGTCACTAGACACAAGCACAGCCCCCCCCCCCCGAACGCCAGCACTCTACTAAACAAATTAATATCGACAAGAGCAAAGTCCTTCACCTAGGCAGAAAAAACCCTGGACACACATACAACCTGGGAGAAACCCCTCTTAGCAGTAGCAACTGCGAAAGAGACCTTGGAGTCTTGGTGGACAATCAACTAAACATGAGCCAACAATGTGCAGCAGCAGCTAAAAAAGCCAACACAATCCTAAGCTGCATCAACAGGGGAATACACTCCAAGACCAGGGAAGTCTTAATACCACTCTACTACGCCCTGGTCCGACCACACCTGGAGTACTGTATTCAGTTCTGGTCACCACACTTCAAAAGAGACATTGAAACTCTGGAGAAGGGGCAGAAAAGAGCAACCAAGATGATTAAGGGATTGGAAACCAAGACTTACAAAGAGAGACTGAGGGAACTGGGCATGGATAGCCTAGAGGAAAGGAGGGCAGAGCGGACATGTTAGCAGTCTACAAGTATACGAGGGGATGTCACAGAGAGGAGGGGGTCACTTTATTCTTCAGGGCATCAGAGGGCCGGACGAGGAATAACGGCTGGAAGCTGACCAAGGAGAGATTCAACATGGAGATAAGGAGGAACTTCCTGACGGTCAGAGCAATCAACCAATGGAACAACCTACCAGCGGACGTTGTGAACTCCAACACTCTGGACATTTTAAAGAGAAGATTGAACTGCCACTTGACTGGTGTACTATAGGGTTCCTGTTTGGGCAGGGGGTTGGACTAGATGGCCTTCATGGTCCCTTTCAACTCAATCAATCAATCAATCAATCAATCAATCAATCAATCCCTCAACACTGTCAGACTTTTTACTAAGTCTGCACTTCTATTTCTACTAGTTTTTTCTCATTATTCCTATCATCCTTTTCCTCCCATTTAGGACTGTATGACTGTAACTTGTTGCTTGTATCCTAAGATTTTTATTAATATAGTTTCATCATTGCTTATTTGACCCCTATGACAATCATTAAGTGTTGTACCACACAATTCTTGACAAATGTCTCTTTTTCTTTTATGTACGCTGAGAGCATCTGCACCAAGACAAATTTCTTGTGTGTCCAATTACAACTTGGCCAATACAATTCTATTCTATTCTATTCTATACTCTAATTTATTTGGCTTCATGCTGCCCACTGCCAACATTTTTAGACATAGTAAACATATGGGTTTTCCTCATCTCCCACCGTAATCACATTGAAGCCAAGTGCTTCTCTTTGCTGATGATGTCAAACTATTTAATACCACCAGCAACACTGCTACCTTTCAAAAAGACCTTGACCATGTAGCAGAGTGGTCAAAAACTTTGCAACTTCAAATTTCTACCACTCAATGCTCTGTCTTACACATTAGTAAAAAGAATCAGAATTCTAAATATAAACTTGGAGGAATTGAACTTACTCTGTCAAAGACCTAGGAGCACTTATTTCCAATGACCTAAGTCCCAGAGCCCACTGTAACAACATTGCCAAAAAGGCTTTAAGATTTATTAACCTAATCCTACACAGCTTCTACTCTGGTAACATTGATCTGCTAACCAGAGGATACAAAACATTGGTCAGACCAGTCCTAGAATACAGTATAGCTCACCTGTATGGAACCCACATTGCATATCTGACATCAACACAATCAAGAGAGTCCAAAAATATTTCACAAGAAGAGTCCTTCACTCCTCTTACCACAACAAATTACCTTACTCCACCAGACTTGAAATTCTTTGATCATCCATCCATCCACCCACCCACCCACCCACCCACCCACCCACCCACTCACCCACTCATTTATTTATTTATTTATTTATTTATTTATAGAGTTGAAAGGGACCATGAAGGCCATCGAGTTCAACCTCCTGCCCAAGCAGGAACCCTATAGCACAGAGGTCCCCAACATTTTTTGCACCAGGGACCGGCTTTCAGCTAGACCAGTTTTCCATGGCCCGGTGGGGGGGGGGGGGAGCTAGCTGTCAGCGGCGCCGTAAAAGGGGCGATCAAGAGAGGAATGGGTGAATGAATGGACGGAGGGTGGGAAGGAAGGAAGGAAAGAGGGAAGGTACAGGAACAGAAGAAGGGTGCAAAGAAGCAAAGAAAGGTGTGAAAGGGGAGAGTAAGAGAGGAAGGAGTGAAAGAAGGGAAAAAGGGAGGAAAGAAGGGAGGAAGGAAAAGGAAAGCAAGAAATGGAGGGAGGAAAGGAAGGGAGGAAAGGAAGGAAGGAAGGAAGAAAGAAGGAAAGAGGGAAGGGACAGGAACAGAGGAAGGAAGCAAGGAAACTTATGAAAGGGGAGAGTAAGAGAGGAAGGACTGGAGGGAGGGAGGGAAGAAGGTAGGAAGGAGAAAGAAAAGAAATAGAGGAAGGAAAGGTAAAAGAGAGAAAGAAAAAGAGCAAGAAAGAAAGAAAGAAAGAAAGAGAAAGAAAGAAAGAAAGAAAGAAAGAAAGGCAACTTCAAAGAAAGGCTCACTGAGCATCTCTCACTCTCTCTCTCTTTCTATCCCTCTTTCTTTCTTTCTCTTCCTTTCTCTCTCTCCTCTTCCTTTATCTCCTCTTTCTCTCCCCCCTCTCTCCCCCTTTCCCTCTCTCTTTCTCTCTCCCTCTCTTGCTATCTCTCCCCCCTTTCCCTCTCTTTCTCCCTCTCTTTCTCTCTCTCCCCCCTCTCTCTTTCTCTCTCTCTCCCCCTCTTTCTCTCTCTTCTTCTCACTTTCTCTCTCTTGTTTTCTTTCTGTCTCTTTTGCTTTCTCTCTCTCTCACTCTTTCTCTCTTGTTTTGTTTCTCACACTCTTTCTCTCTCTTGTTCTCTCTCTCTTGCTATCTCTTTCTCTCCCCCCCTTTCTCTCACTCTCTCTTTCTCACTTTCTCTCTATCTTGCTGTCTGTTGCTTTCACTCACTCTCGTTCTCTCTCCGTTCTTCTCAGCGGTGACGCGCGCACGCCCTGCCCGCCTCACATTTGCCGAGAGGACTTTCGCCCCGGGCTCTCAGCAAGGGGGTTTGCATGAGAGGCGGGGCCGGCAGAAGGTGATATTCAATGTCGGGGGCGCACGGGCGGTTTTGCGCGCGCTCCCTATCTCCCTGCTAGCCCACTCGGAATACTGTATTCAAAATAAGAAAAGCCTTTGCCGGCGAAGGCTTTTCTTATTTTGAATACAGTATTCCGAGTGGGCTAGCAGGGAGATAGGGAGCGCGCGCAAAACCGCCCGTGCGCCCCCGACATTGAATATCACCTTCCGCCGGCCCCGCCTCTCATGCAGCCCCCTTGCTGAGAGCCCGGGGCGAAAGTCCTCTCGGCAAATGTGAGGCGGGCAGGGCGTGCGTTCCGGGTGCGGGAGGAGCTGCGGTGAAAGGCAGGAGGTGGCAGAGGAGCAGAGGGGGCAAATCGGGCGGGCGGTGGGCAGCGCGGAAAGGCCGAGGGGGCCCTGGCGCCGCGGACCGGCTGAAAACCCCCAACGGCCCGGTCCCGGTCCGCGGACCGGCGGTTGGAGACCCCTGCTATAGCACACCAGTCTCTAGGGAGCCACACTTTTTATTTATTAGTTTAATGGATTATATTTGGATTTATGGATTTTCCGAGGAGACGTTTGGCATAAGGGAAACCTTTCTTCTCTGGTTAAAAAATGAGAGAGCAACAGCCAAAAAAGTCAATTCTTCTATTTATTTTATTTTATTTTATTTTATTTTATTTTATTTTATTTTATTTTATTTTATTATTTTATTTTATTTTATTTTATTATTTTATTTTATTTTATTTTATTTTATTTTATTTTATTATTTTATTTTATTTTATTTTATTTTATTTTATTTTATTTTATTTTATTTTATTTTATTTTATTTTATTTTATTTTATTTTATTTTATTTTATTTTATTTTATTTTATTTTTTGATTGATTGATTGTTAGAGTTGAAAGGGACCACGAAGGCCATCAAGTTAAACCTCCTGCCCAAGCAGGAACCCTATAGCACACCAGTCAAGTGGCAGTTCAATCTTCTCTTAAAAATGTCCAGTGTTGGAGTTCACAACGTCCGCTGGTAGGTTGTTCCATTGGTTGATCGTTCTGACCGTCAGGAAGTTTCTCCTTATCTCCATGTTGAATCTCTCCTTGGTCAGTTTCCAGCCGTTGTTCCTCGTCTGGCCCTCTAGTGCCCTGGAGAATAAAGTGACCCCCTCCTCTCTGTGAGATCCCCTCGTATACTTGTAGACTGCTATCATGTCCGCTCTGGCCCTCCTTTTCTCTAGGCTATCCATGCCCAGTTCCCTCAGTCTCTCTTCATAAGTCTTGGTTTCCAATCCCTTAATCATTAGATAGATAATTTACAACTTCGACACCTCCGTTATGACATTATAAGCACAGTCCACAAAATCATATACCAAAATGTCCTTCCTGTTAGTGACTACTTCACCTTCAACCGCAACAACACATCAGCATGTAATAGATTTAAACTAAATGTCAACCGCTCCAAGCTAAACTGCAAAAAATACGACTTCAGCAATAGAGTAATCAACACCTGGAATGTGGTTTCTATTCCTAACCCCAAAACCTTTAACCTTAGATTATCTACAATTGACCTCTCCCTCTTTCTAAGAGGTCTGTAAGGGGCGGGCATAAGTGTACCATTGTGCCTACCGTCCCTGTCCTACTATTCTTTTCTATTGTTCTACATACAGTTCGTAATTTGGCTTAGTTTTTGGGAGACTTACATTTGACTCACTATCTCTGTTGGCAACCAATGCAGTCCGCAGAGTGGTTGTGTACGTATATCTTTGACCATTCAGAGAAACCATTCAGAGAAACCCCTGTTGTGAGCCGCCCCGAGTTTGCGGAGAGGGGCGGCATATAAATCCAAAAAATCTAATCTAATCTAACTCTGTACACTCCTTAACACACAACAAGATTAAACTAGATGTACAGCATGTAAACAGCTTTCGGCTGAGCCTTTAAAAAGATCCAAAGTCCCAGCTGGAGGAAAACCAAATCAAAACAACAACAAAAGCCACAAAAATGCATTTCTTGACACCTCCCATGAAATAAAAGCCATTTGGGTCCAAAGGCGCTTTGTTGACACATGGATTGTAAACATCCTCTTGTTAAACTAAGCTCTGCGACAGCTGTGATACTTACATAAAACTGTTGAAGCGCCTAATAAGGGTGAAACGACACCAGGAAAGACGGACGGTCCCCAAGGCACGTGTGCAAATTCCGACAAGGTTTTGGAGAGCTGGTAGCGGTGCAGAAGAACCCCAAAACCACGGTGCCTGAACGATCGAGGACTTCTTGCCAAGAAAATTTGTCGCCGGCCTGCAAGGCAAGAGATGTGACGGTGAAAAAAAACTTGAAAAACAGTTTTGAAGTGCATATAAGGGACAGTGGTAATAGAGGGAGCCCACGACTTAATGACCACCAACTCAGCCCCAAATTTTTATTGCTAAGCGAGACAGTTGTTCGGTGAATTTTGCTTCACTGTAGGACCTTTCTTGCCACGGTTAGAACCATAGATGATTGACGGCAGAAAAAGACCTCATGGTCCATCTAGTCTGCCTTTATACTATTTCCTGTATTTTATCTTAGGATGTTTATCCCAGGCATGTCTAAATTCAGTTACTGTGGATTTACCAACCACATCTGCTGGAAGTTTGTTTCAAGCATCTACTACTCTTTCAGTCAAATAATATTTTCTCACATTGCTTCTGATCTTTCCTTCAGCTAGCCTCAGATTGTGTCCCCTTGTTCTTGTGTTCACTTTCTTATTAAAAACACTTCCCTCATTAACCTTACTTAACCCTTTAACATATTTAAATGTTTTGATCATGTTAAATGAATTACTGTAATTACTGGGGGCCGTGAACCCTAACATTAGACGTGCCCGAATTATGTTTGGCTGGTGTGTATGTTTCTTAGATATATTTTCTGGGTTTTTATAATGGGTTTGTTAGGGTTATAATGGGGTTTTAATCTACTGTTGATGTTCGACTTAGAAGATTGACGGCAGAAAAAGACCTCCTGGTGCATCGAGTCTGCCCTTATCCTATATCCTGTATTTTATTTTAGGATGGATATATGTTAAAGCCTTTGATACGGTTCCACATAAAGAGTTGATAGATAAATTAGTGAAGATTGGACTTAATCCCTGGATAGTTCAATGGATTTGCAGCTGGCTGAAGCGTAGATATCAGAGAGTTATTGTTAATGGCGAGTATTCACCAGCACTCTATACAGCGGGATCACAATCTCCCTCTTCCTGCTTATTATACCTCTAGCTATGCAGCCAAGCATTCTACCTGCTTTCCCTACAGCACTGTTCTCCCATTTTGAGACTGTCAGAAATCACTACCCCTAAATCCTTCTCTTCTGAAGTTTTTGCTAAGCAATGAAGAAAGAAAGAAATAGAATAGAATAGAATAGAATTCTTTATTGGCCAAGTGTGATTGGACACACAAGGAATTTGTCTTGGTTCATATGTTCTCAGCATACATAAAAGAAAAAGATACATTTGTCAAGAATCATGTGGTACAACACAATGATTGTCATACGGGTCAAATAAGCAATGAAGAAACAATAAATATTAACCAGTAAGCAAATGATTATAGTTGAGCATTCAAAGACATCCAAGGAGATGATTCAAGCTCTAGAAAAAGCATTCTCAGGAATACATGAGAAATAACAATGCAGATGGATTCTTGAGATTATTGAAAATAAATTGCAGTAACAAGCAAATTGCAATGACCACATCTCTAGATTGTTAACTCTATAGCAATTTGGAAACTTCAGGAATGCACTCAGTAGTAACAACCCCTAACCCCCAACAGTTTTCCCTTAGACTATCCACGATTGACCTATCCAGGTTCCTAAGAGGTCAGTAAGGGGCGTGCATAAGTGCATCAGTGTGCCTTCCGTCCCCTGTCCAATTGTCTCTCCTTATCTCATTTATCTTTTCTTCCTTTCATATATCTTCTCCTCTATTTTTATAGCTTTTCTTCTATCCCTTTCTTTATATATGTTACTACATGTCTATTCTCTTCAATTTGCATTGTGTATTGGACAAAATAAATAAATAAAATAAAATAATAAAAATCTTAGGAAAGAAAGAAAGAAGAAGGAAGGAAGGAAGGAAGGAAGGAAAGAAAGAAAGAAAGAAAGAAAGAAAGAAAGCCTATGTACAATGTGATTGATATCGTTTCTATATAAGGCCTGGACAGCAGCCATTATCATTACAAATACTTCCAACTTCAGTAGACAATGAGCACATCTCCGAGATTCATGAGGACTAGAATCTTGCCAAGGCACAATAAATTAGAATGTTGACTTGTCCATGCCATTATTCCTTAGATGTTTGGGGTTTCGATCACTGCAGGACACCAATAAGGAATTCTGGAGAAACATCAAGCAGCAACTTTTTCAAGAACATAAATATAGATTAAAAATAAGCCCGTAGGATACAAAAAGTTGTGAAGTCAATGTCATGTTGGAATAACAAAACCCTCCTTCCTGCAACAGACAAAAGGATAAACAATTCACACAAACATACCCAAACACACATGCACACCAAAGAAAAATTAGGGTCAAAAGAATATATATATATATTTTAATGAGCTCCTCTCTCAAACTTAGCTGGGAGATTTGCTCCTGACTCACCCAAACTCGCATTTCTTTTTAAAACTCAGAGCAATAAAACCTATTTTTAATACCACATCAGGGGTTTGCAATTCAGGTTTGTGACATTCCCAGAGGAAGCTGTCCGGGTTCTATCGAGGGGCTCGGTTCAGCCTGTTTCAACCTCTGCCAACTGAAACTTCTGGGAGCCATAACCTCGAACTCGCTGGAGGATCCCATGTTGGAGAAGCAGGAAGGAGCCGATGGAGTGGAAGCAAAGAACTCCTTAATTTTTGCAAATAAGTCCCAGTTTTGCCCCGTCTTCTATCTACTATACATCCTTGACGTCTTTCATGGTTTAGCTGAGAAACCAGTGCAATTCAGCCTGTTGGGCTGCAATGTTTTATAGAGGTTGTGGATGCAATTAGATTCCTCCCTCCCTCCCTCCTTTCCTTTTCTTATTTCCCTCCTTTCTCTCTCTCTCTCTCTCTCCCTTCCCTCCCTCCCTTTTGCATCCTTCCTTCCTGCAAGCCTGCCTGCATATCTTCCTATACCCTCCCTCTTTCCTCCCTCCCTTCTTTTCTTTTCAACTTTCCTTCCTTCCCTCCTTTCTCTCTCTCTCTCTTTCCCTCCCTTCCTTTCCCTCCCTCCTTCCCTCCCTTTTGCCTCCTTCCTTCCTGCAAGCCTGCCAGCCTACCCTCTTGCTTCCCTCTCTCCTTTTCCTTCCTTCCTTCCTTCCTTCCTTCCTCTCTCTCTCCTGTCTCTCTCACTCTTTTGCCTATCTTCCTGCTCCCCTCCCTCATCCTTTCTTTCTTTCTTTCCCTCCCTTCTTCTCTCCTTCCTTCCTTCTTTCCTTTTCATCTTCCCTTCCTTCCTTCACTCCTTTCTCTCTTTCCCTCCCTCCCCTCCCTCCTGTCTTCCTTCCTGCAAGCCTGCCTGCCAACCTTCCTGCTTCCCTCTTTCACTTTTTCCTTCTTTCCTTCCCTTCTTTCCTTCCTTCCATCCTTTCTCTCTCTCTTTCCCTCCCTCCCTCCTGCCTTCCTTCCTGCAAGCCTGCCTGTCTACCTACCTTCCTGCTTCCCTCCCTCTCCTTTTCCTTCTTTCCTTCCTCCCTCCCTCCCTTCCTTTCTTCCTCCCTCCCTTCCTTCCCCTTTACCCTCACCTTCTTTTTATTTATTTATTTTATTTATTTGTTTTGTCCAATACACAATAATACACAATGAGAGTTATAAAGGATATAATCAGGTAGAATGTATTAAAGGGGGAATAGAGGAGAAAATAAAGGAGTGAAATATAACTATGAGAGAATAGCAGAAAAAGATATAGGTATAAAAGAGAAGATAGGTGAAATATAGGAGAGACAATAGGACAGGGGACGGTACGCTCTCTGGTGCACTTACGTACACCCCTTACTGACCTCTTAGGAACTTGGTGAGGTCAACCGTGGATAGTCTAAGGGTAAAGTGAAGCTAGACACGGGACAGCAGAAGACACGAAAAGCTCTTACCATTCGGAGTCTCCCAAAACGAACAAATGCTTAAAATCAAGGATAAAATCCCTCCTTAGATCTGAGAGAACTTTGGATCTCCGTTCCCCGAAAGACACGCAGAGCAGAGAGCCAGGCAGGCGTGGGACAGAGAGATCAGCCCTGTTTCTCTCCCTCTCCTAAGTCTCGCCCCGAGAGCAAAGATAGTTGCTGGGAAGAGCACAATCACGGAACCAAGTAATGAAAAATAAATCAGATCCCAAACTCCTCGTCTTTCTTCACTTGTCTAAATGTCTCTGCAAACTGTTGGCCCGGTGCCCCCTGGCTTGGCTGGAAAATTTATGAAGTGATAGAAAAGTTGCAGAATATTTAAAGCCCTTGCAACGTGCTTGCAATTAGGGTCTTATCTGCAAATGGGTGTCCCTTCGCTTTTTAAGCAGATTTACCCAAAGTGCTTAAAAGATAAGAGGGGAAAAAAAGAACAAATACATATTAATTCCGAAGCACAACATAAGACGTGCAAAAAGACTGACAAATTCTAAACAATTTTTAAAAAAGCAATAATGGTTTCTAGCAGTTCATCCTGTACGCCAAGGGAAGGATATCTTCTGGATCTGTTGGGAGAATGCTCTGTGATTTTTCTAGACTCGCCTTCTATAGATTAGATTAGATTTAGATTTATTGGATTTATATGCCGCCCCTCTCCGCAAACTCGGGGCAGCTCACAACAAGGTAAAAACAATACATAATAACAAATCCAATACCCACCAATCCAATTACAATTTTAAGCTAAACAAATTCATAAAAGACAACCCCAGAATATTAAAAACAAGCACACAATCAATCTAACACCAAAACAACATGGGCAAGGGGGAGATGTTTCAGTTCCCCCATGCCTGATGGCAGAGGTGGGTTTTAAGGAGTTTGCGAAAGGTAAGGAGGGTGGGGGCAATCCTAATCTCAGGGGGGAGCTGGTTCCAGAGGGTCGGAGCCGCCACAGAGAAGGCTCTTCCCCTGGGTCCCGCCAGACGACATTGTTTAGTCGACGGGACCTGGAGAAGGCCAACTCTGTGGGACCGAACCAGTCGCTGGGATTCGTGCGGCAGAAGGCGGTCCCAAAGATATAGCAAGGCTCTTCAAACTTGGCAACTTTAACAAATTAACAGAGTCAGAACGGACTTTGGAGGTCATCCAGTCCAACCCCACCCCATCCAAACAGGAAACCCTACACCACTGATGGTGAAGCGTTCTTCCCTGGGTGGACAACCAACTAAATATGAGCCAGCAATGTGCATCTACAGCCAAAAAGGCCAACACAACCCTGAGTTGCATTAACAGAGGGATACAATCAAGGAGTAGGGCAGTACTAATACCACTCTATAAAGCTTTAGTTAGACCACATTTATTTATTTATTTATTCATTTCTCCAATACACAAATACATAGGAAGAAAAATAGACATGTAGTAATATATATAAGGGTAAAGTGAACTTGGAGGAGAGGATATATGAAAGAAAGAAAATATATATGATAAGTGAGAGAAAGGAAAGACAATTGGACAGGGGATGAAAGGCACTCCAGTGCAGTTATGTACGCCCCTTACTGGCCTCTTAGGAACCTGGAGAGGTCAATCGTGGAGAGTCTAAGGGAGAAATGTTGGGGATTAGGGGTTGACACAATTGAGTCCGGTAATGAGTTCCACGCTTCGATAACTCGATTGTTGAAATCATATTTTTTACTGTCAAGTTTGGAGCGGTTCGTATTAAGTTTGAATCTGTTGCTTGGTCTTGTGTTGTTGCGGTTGAAGCTGAAGTAGTCATTGACTGGTAAGACGTTGCAGCATATGATTTTGTGGGCAATACTCAAATCGTGTTTTAGGCGCCATAGTTCTAGGCTTTCTAGGCCCACGATTATTAGTCTATTTTCGTAGGATATTCTGTTGCGAGTGGAGGAGTGAAGGGCTCTTCTGGTGAAATATCTTTGGACATTTTCAAGGGTGTTGATGTCTGAGATGTCCAGTTTTGGTCACCACACTACAAAACAGACATTGAAACTCTGGAGAAAGTGCAGAAGAGAGCAACCAGGATGATAAGGGGACTGGAAACTAAAACATATGAAGAGAGGTTGTAGGAACTGGGCATAGATAGTCTAGCAAAGAGAAGGACCAGGGGGAGACATGGTAGCAGGGTTCTAATACCTGAGGTGCTACCACAGAGAGGAAGGGCTCAAGCTGGTTTCCAAAGCACCAGAAGGCCAGATGAAGAGCAATGGATGGAAGCTGCCCAAGGAGAGATTCAACCTGGAAATAAGGAGGAACTTTCTGACAGTGAGAGCGATCAACCAGTGGAACAGCCTGCCTGTGGAGGTTGTATGGGTACCAACACTTGAGATGTTCAAAGGGAGATTTTTTGTTTATTTGTTTGTTTGTTTGTTTGTTTATTTGTTTATTTGTTTACTGTATTTGTTTATTTGTTTATTTGTTTATTTGTTTGTTTATTTAGTCCAATACATAATACACATTGAAGAGAATAGATATGTAATAATATAAATAAAGAAAAGAATAGAAGAAAAGATATAAAAGTATAGGTGAACATATTTGAAAGGAAGAAAAGATAAATGAGATAAGGGGAGACAAATTGGACAGGGGACGGAAGGCACACTGGTGCACTTATGCACGCCCCTTACCGACCTCTAAGGAAACTGGAGAGGTCAATCGTGGATAGTCTAAATGTTGGGGGTTAGGGGTTGACACTACTGAGTCAGGTAATGGACTGCCATTTGTCCGAAATAATGTTGGGACTCCCGCTTGAGCAGGGGGTTGGGCTAGATGACCTACAGGGTCCCTTCCAATGCTAATAAATAAATAAATAGTTAGACCCCCCTCCTCCTCTGTGTGGCAGCCCCTCAAATTTTGGAAGGCTACTATCATGTCACTCCTGGTCCTTCTCTTCCCTAGACTATCTATGCCCAGTTCCTGCAACCGTTCTACATATGTTTTAGTCCCCAGTCCCTAATGATCCTGTGGCTATTTGGCACACTTAACCATTAATTTACCAACCATGGTTTGGCCTATTCTGCAGCAGATTGATAAATCACAGGGCTGGAAGGGACCTCGGAGATTTTCTTATCCAACTCTCTGCCCATGGTAGGAGATCTTATACCAGTGATGATGAACCAATGGCACATATGCCACAGATGGCACATGGAGTCATATGAGACGTATGCTGCTAGGATGGTATATGCACAAAATTGGAAGTTGAATAGAATACCAACAGAAAAAGAGGTACTAAGGAAGATTAGTATACCTATGGGACTGCCTTTTGCTGCACAAATCCCAGCGGCCAATCAGGTCCCACAGAGTTGGCCTTCTCCGGGTCCCATCGACAAAACAATGTCGTCTGGCAGGACCTAGGGGAAGAGCCTTCTCTGTGGTGGCCCCGGCCCTCTGGAATCAACTCCCCCCAGAGATTCGGATTGCCCCCACCCTCCTTGCTTTCCACAAGATGTTGAAGACCCACTTATGCCGCCAGGCATGGGGGGACTAACTCTCTCCCCCACCTTCTGACTTAGCATCTGAGAGTGGTGTGATTGTGTAGAATTGATTCCTTTTTAGTGGAAATTGGTTTTAATTTAGTTTTCTTTTAATACATTGTATTATTGTTTTTGTTGTGAGCCGCTCCGAGTCCTTGGAGAGGGGCGGCATACAAATCTAAGTACTACTACTACTACTTCTACTACTACTACTACTACTACTACTACTACTACTTATTATTATTATTATTATTATTATTATTATTATTATTATTATTATTATTATTATTATGGACTCCACGGAGACTTACAATGAAAAAGACTCAGAGTTTTACAAAATCTGGGGGAAATTTTATGAATGTGTTGAAAGTAAAAATAATGAATAAATAAAATAGTTAATGTAAGGTAAATTTAATGTAAGAGTAATAAAGAAATAAGAAACAGAATTGGCAGAACGTGGTTGACAGAAAGAGAAAAGGAGGCAGGATTAACTTAAAATATTTTTAAAACTAAATTAAAAATAGATTCAAAATGGAATTGAAGAGTTGAAAAGTAGAGTACTAGAATTGGATAAGGAAGAAAACTGTTTAGACTATTGTTTCTTAAGATAAAATTAGATATAACTTTTCTTCTTTAGATAGGATGAATAATTGAGATTTAATTTTTTTATTATTTTAAATGAAAGAGACATTATAAGTATATTATTATTCATTGAAGATACACGTGCTGTTATATATGTAGGGTTTTATGGTGGAGCAAAAACATTTAAAAAAAATTATTAAAACAAAAAAATAATATTAAGAGTTGTAGACTTCAATTCCCAGCATGTCTGGTTGAGGAACTCTGGGAGTTGAAGTCCGTGTGCCTTAAACTTGCCAAGTTTGAAGAACCCTGGTCTTGGCTGAGCTCAAACAATGTTTAGGAAGGCCAAAACCAGTTAGTCCATGGTTGGAAGGCCACCAGGTGCAATAGGGTCTCACGTTACTAACCAGAGCATACAAAACTTTTACCAGACCAATCCTCAAATACAGTTCATCTGTCTGAAACCCACACCACATTTCAGACATAAACTCTCTAGGTCTAGAAAACATCCAGAGATACTTTACTATAAGAGTCCTCAACTCCTCCACTCGCAACAGAATATCCTAACCAACTAGACTTACCATCCTAGGTTTAGAAAGCTTAGAACTACATCGCCTTAAACACGACCTAAGCATAGCCCATAAAATCATCTGCTACAACATCCTTTCTGTCCACAACTACTTCAGCTTCAACCACAGCAACACAAGAGCACCCAACAGATACAAGCTTAAAGTAAACTGCTCCAAGCTCGACTGCAGGAAATACAACTTTAATAACTGAGTAGTTGATGCATGGAACTCATTACCAGACTCTGTAGTATCATCACCTAACCCTCAAAACTTTACCCTTAGACTCTCCACTGTTGACCTCTCCCGATTCCTAAGAGGTCAGTAAGGGGCGTGCATAAGTGCACCAGCATGCCTTCCATCCCCTGTCCTAATGTTTTTTTCACTTTAGTATCATGTATATAAACTTTGTTATATCTTTGTATATCACAATACATATTTGTCAAACCAAAATAAATAAAAAATAAATAAAATAAATAGGGTTAGAAACAGGTTGGGAAGTTGAACAACCACTGAAGTAGAAGAAGACAATGGCATTCTGTATTATGGCTAAGGAACCTACCTGGGACTAGAAACATCAGATGTGGGACTCAACTCAAAAGAGTTTCTGGAGAGTAGCGAGTGAGAGAATGATCACGCATGGAGAAATGCTCTGGCCTTAGCAGCAGGGCCCAAACAAGACAGACAGAGTTGGTCCCAGAAGCGGAGACATTTGATAAATAGAACTGCCCTGGTTAAGTGCACTCCACAACTTCTGCCCTTAACTACTTGAGATTGCTTACAAGACACCAATTGAGAGGCAGACGTGCTGCTGGATTTCTAGGGGGAGATCAACTCGACATTCCCTGTTGAAGCATGGCTACTTCCACACACCCAGCAAAGGTCTGACTGTTCACCCAAGATTTGAGAAAGGACCTAGCTGTAGATCATAGCTGCATAGCTGGGTCGATAGACAGACAGACAGACAGACAGACAGACAGACAGACAGACAGACAGACAGACAGACAGACAGACAGAGATATATAGAGATAATATAGATATAGAATAGAATAGAATAGAATAGCATTTTATTGGCCAACTGTGATTGGACACACAAGGAATTTGTCTCTGTTGCCTATGCTCTCAATATACATAAAAGAAAAAGATACATTTGTCAAGAATCATGTGGTACAACACTTAATGATATAGATGGATAGATATACTGTAGATATATATAGATATATAGATATATATAAAGAGATATAGATAGAGAGAGAGAGAGACAGAGAGAGAGACAGAGAGAGATACATAGAAATAGAGATAGACAGACAGACAGACAGACACAGAAAGACAGACAGATATATATATATATATATATATGTCACATGTTTATATATATATATATATATATATATATATATATATATATATATATATATATATATATATTTTCTTATGTCGGATCACCCTGGTATATTTAAGGAACGTCACAGCTCCTTTTTGCCTCTAGGCCCAACCCAGGACCACTACAAGGCAGTTAATATATTTATAGCCGACAACTATATTCTGTATGTGTTAAAATGTTTTCAGAGAGATAGATAAAGAGATAGAGATAGATACATAGAAACAGAGATAGATGATAGATAGATAGACAGACAGACAGACAGACAGACAGACAGACAGACAGATGGATGAAAGTAAGGTAGACAGACAGACAGACAGACAGACAGACAGACAGACAGATAGAAACAGAGACATATATAGATATGGGTGTGGGTTTTTTGGTCAAATCATCTGGTATACCCTAGTTCAGCTGATACAGGGAGGAGAACTTGTGGCTTGGAGGTTAAAGCAACTGCCTGACAAAAGTTCGAATCCCAGAAAGGTATGACTAGCTGATGAGAGCTAAATAGCTCGAAATAGATCTATACCAATCTCCCTTTATTTCTTTATCAGTAAAATACATTATCAATATCTTGACATTTTAGGACTATCCCCTGCAGATACCCAGCTGCTGGTTATGTGCCATGGAGTCATTGTGGACATCTTTTCTGAAGAACTTCAGGGGCGCCATTCCCAAGGCCATTAACCGCTTTGATCTCCCAGGCACCAACAGCTGGAAATTTGATTTGGATCTAAGTCCATCCCATGCTTTGGCTTTCTCAGAAGTAGGACAAGTTGTGTTTATTGGCATCCAGGCGATGGAGATTTTTCTGGGACGAGAGACATTCTCAGCTATAAATTCTCGGAAGGAGACCGTGTCAAGAGATCTAAGGCTCCCACGAACCCCTGTTTTTCCAAACTTGACCACTTTATGATGGATGGACTTCAACTCCTAGAATTATCTAGCCAGCCATGATGGCTGGGGGATTCAAAAGGTTGAAGTCCATGCATCTTAAAGGGGTCAACTTTGAAAACAACAGCTTTGCCTTAAGGAATTCTGAGAGCTGAGGTCCACATTTCTTAAAGCAGAGGTGGTATCAGCTGGTCCATTCTGGTTTGGACAAACTGGCAATAGTGACCAGTGGGCCCCAGCATCATGCCATTCTATTTAGGGATGTTTTGGGTATTTCTTAAAAAAAATTCTCCATACAAACTTTTTCAATACATTTCAAAAATACCTTCATAATACAATAAAAACAGTATTGAGTTAGTAAGTCAATTATAATTGTCCCCCCCAAAAAATATTAGCTGACAATTAATTACTTTTGGTATTCATCGAACCCACCAACCTTGACCTCTAATTTTGTCATCTAGATCTCTAATTTCTTCTAATTGAATTCAACCTTAATGTCTTTTAAACCTTATTGGATTAATAATTATCCTTTTACTAATTCAGGCATGCTATGGTGCCTACTCCTCCTTCTTATGTATTCTCCCAAACCCTTACAAAAAAAGAGAAGACTTTTTCTTTTATTAAAAGAAATAAAAGAAAAAAAAAATTATAGACCAAAAAAAAAAGAGAGGAAAGAATAAGAAGAAAGAAAAACCAAACTCTATTAGTATAACAAGGTAAAAGTTAATTTTAAATCTTCAATGCTTAAACACTTCACTCCACCACTCGAAACAGAATGCCCTAAAATGCCTAGATTTTCAATCCTGGGCCTAGAAAGTTTAGAAATAAGATGCCTTAAACAAGATCTAAGCATTGCCCACAAGATCATATGCTGCAACGTCCTGCCTGTCAAAGACTACTTCAGCTTCAGCCACAACAACACAAGAGCACACAACAGATTTAAACTTAATATTAACCGCTCCAAACTTGACTGTAAAAAATATGACTTCAGTAACCAAGTTGTCAAAGCGTGGAACTCATTACCTGATTCAGTAGTGTCATCCCCAAACCCCCAACACTTTACCCTTAGATTATCTACGGTTGACCTATCCAGATTCCTAAGAGGTCAGTAAGGGGCGAGTACAAGTGCACTAGAGTGCCTTCCGTCCCCTGTCCTATTGCTCTCCTATATCTCCTATCCCTTTCTTCTATTCCTATATCTCTTCTTCTATTCTTTCATTGATACGTTCTATTACTATACCTTCTTTTCTATTATTTCTTAGATATATTTTACTATGAATATCTCCTCTATAACCTTCATCATGTATTTTACTATGTGTGTATAGATACATACCCACTAAAACCCTCATTGTGTATTGGACAAAATAAATAAATAAAATATTTTTTTTAATCATAATATTGTTTTGAGATGCTTTGAAGCTGCGCACATGAGTGCAAGCCCACACGAGTGAGCAAAGCACATGAACCGAAGCACTCGCTTGCATTTTTGGTGCTTGGGGAACTGTTAGGTAAAGGATGTGAATCCCACCTCTGATCTTAAAGTCACCCGTATGAGAAACAGTGACCTAAATGTGTAGAATAAGCTGCAATTCATGCAGAATTTAGTATTGGCACAATGATTTAGGAAACTAATTCCAACTGTGGCTAGAACTAACCAGTGAAGGGCTGCAATTTCTTTTACTACCATACTATGGGCGTGGCTTATTTTGTGGGTGTGGCTTGCTGACCATGTGACCAGGTGGGAGTGACTTGATGATCATGTGACCGGGGGTGGCTTAAAGGTCATGTGACTGGCTTAAAGGTGGCCAACTTGATGTCACTCACATCAAGGGTTAGGGTTAGGGTGCCTGGCTTCTCCACGCCTCAAAGAGCTCCAATTTCCCTATTTATTAACTATTACTGAACATCCAAAATATACTATTAAATTCTATGTATATATGCCATCTGTGTACATACATAATACACACAGGCACACAAAAATATACATTATCTACGATATAAACTGTATGTGTATGTACACACACACACGCACAGCTCTTCTAAAATTTTATTTATTTATTTATTTATTTATTTATTTATTTATATTTTTTATTTATTTATTCATTTGTCCAATACATAAATACATAGGAAGAAAAATAGACATGTAGTAATATATATAAGGGTAAAAGTGAACTTATAGGAGAGGATATATGAAAGGAAGAAAATATATATGAAAAGTGAGGGAAAGGAAGACAATTGGACAGGGGACGAAAGGCACACCAGTGCACTTATGTACGCCCCTTACTGGCCTCTTAGGAACCTGAAGAGGTCAATCGTGGAGAGTCTAAGGGAGAAATGTTGGGGGTTAGGGGTTGACACAATTGAGTCCGGTAATGAGTTCCACGCATCAATAACTTGATTGTTGAAATCATATTTTTTACAGTCAAGTTTGGAGCAGTTTGTATTAAGTTTGAATCTGTTGCGTGCTCTTGTGTTGTTGCGGTTGAAGCTGAATTAGTCATTGACCGGTAGGACGTTGCAGCATATGATCTTGTGGGCAATACTCAAGTCGTGTTTTACCTCATTTACTATGATGGGGAAAACATATCCAGAACCCAGAAGGGGGGGGGGGGGGATCAATTTTTTTCTACCAGTTCTGTGTACCTGACCATACCCGTAGGAGCCCATCACTGAAACTAACGTAGACCTGGAATTGACCTCAGATGTGTCAATTGCAGTTGAGATTCCAAATGAGGGTTGACACTTCCTGATTGAAGCTCTGCCTTGTTGTACGAGGATTGTACACAGGAGTGGGCTTTCCATCATCCAGCTAGAAAGAGTCAGGGCTTCAATCATAGGGGAGGTGGCCACCACCTTAACTTCTGGGACAACCTTCTCCACCATCCAACAATAAAACAATAACAAGAGAGTTGGAAGGGACCTTGGAGGTCTTCTAGAGTCTAGACCAACCCCCTGATTAGGCAGGAAACCCTACACTACTTCAGACAGATGGTTATCCAACATCTGCTTAAAACTTTCAGTGTTGCGGCATTCATAACTTCTGGTGTCAAGTTGTTCCACTGGTTAATTGTTCTAACTGTCAGGAAATTTTTCCTTAGCTCTAAGTTGCTTCTCTCCTTGTTTAGTTTCCACCCATTGCTTCTTGTTCTTGGTGCTTTGGAGAATAGGTTGATTCCCTCTTCTTTGTGGCAGCTCCTGAAATATTGGAACACTGCTATCATGTCTCCCCTGGTCCTTCTTTTCATTAAACTGGCCATGCCCAGTTCTTCCTATGTTTTAGCCTCCAGTCCCCTAATCGTCTTTGTTGCTCTTCTCTGCACTCTTTCTAGAGTCTCAACATCCTTTTTGCATTGTGGCGACCAAAACTGGATTCCATATTCCAAGTGTGGCCTTACCAAAGCATTATAAAGTGGTATTAACCCTTTATGTGAACTTGATTCTATCCCTCTGTTAATGCAGCCTAGAACTGTGTTGGCTTTTTTGGTAGCTGCTACACACGGCTGGCTCCTATTTCAATGGTTGTCCACAAGGACTCCAAGATCCCTCTCACAGTTACTACTGTTGAGCAAGGAACCACATATACTGTATCTGTGCATTTTGTTTTTTTTGTCTAAATGCATCCCGGCAGAGCTGAGGAAGCTTCTTGGAGGAGAAGCGAAACATCTTCAAAACAAAAAATTAAAACACGAGAAAGTCCAGTTGCTTCCTGAAAAAGCACCTTTGGGACAACTAGGGCCCAGATGATGGACAATCTTGACAGATGTTTAGCTACACAATTTGGGATGAATTTGAACGGTGTGGGATTAGGAATGGATTTCCAGACGTAAAACTACAGATTACAGGAATCGGGAGAACCACTCAGGAGATCCTGAGGACACAGATAAACCTCCAAGTGGCCTCAACGACTCATTGAAAGGATTCAAATGACCAGATTTGTCTGCAAGGGATATCAATCTTTCCATTCCCCACCATCCAGTCAGAACTGAAGAAGCTCCTTAGATGAGAAGCGAAACATCTTCAAAGAAAAACCAGATAGCCAAAGCCCACTGCAACAACATCGCTAAGAAGGCCTCAAGATTTGTTAATCTAATCCTACGTAGCTTCTGCTCTGGAAATCTCACACTACTTACCAGAGCTTACAAAACTTTTGCCAGACCCATCCTCAAATACAGCTCATTTGTTTGGAACCCATATCAAATCTCAGACATCAACACCCTTGAAAATGTTTAAAGATACTTCACCAGAAGAGCCCTTCACTCCCCCATTCGAAACAGAATACCCTACAAAACTAGACTTACAATCCTGGGTCTTGAAAGCTTAGAACTACGACGCCTTAAACATGATCTAAGTATTGCCCACAAGATCATATGCTGCAATGTCTTCAACTTCAGCTTCAACCACAACAACACAAGAGCACACAACAGATTCAAGCTTAATATTAACCGCTCCAAACTTGACTGTAAAAAATATGACTTTAGTAATCGGGTTGTCGAAGCGTGTAACTCATTACCGGACTTTATAGTATCATCCCTTAACCTCCGACATTTTACCCTTAGACTATCCACGGTAGACCTCTCCAGATTCCTAAGAGGTCAGTAAGGGGCGTATATAAGCGCACTAGAGTGCCTTCCGTCCCCTGTCCTATAGTCTGTCCTATATCTCGTATTTCTTATCTACTATAACCTCTATAACCTTCATTTTGTATTATTGTATATTGGACTAAATAGATAGATAGATGATAGATAGATAGATAGATAGATAGATAGATAGATAGACAGACAGACAGACAGACAGACAGACAGACAGACAGACAGACAGACAGACAGTTGCACCTTTGGATACCTGTAGATCCCTGAGTTGATAAGATCAAGGCATTCAGACAACAACCTTCACAAACATACACACATACACAAAATTCCACCGCCCTCTGCAACTTCTGCTTTGCAGGACGGCCATCCTCGGTCAACAGCTGCAACGCTTTCCAGATGGCTGTTGAGACGCTGCCCAGGAGGGAAGACAGGTTTCCCAGGCTGAGTGATGGATAGCAGAGCAAGAAGAGACGACAACCCTATCAGTTGGCGGCATCCAGAATGAGAAGAGAACGGGCCAAGGAGGGTCACCAAGGAACTACCATTGGAAGGCAGGCTGTGCCAGACTTTTGAGAAATCACATTTTTTTGGTGACCGATGGCCACGGTTGCTCTGAGCTTCGCAAGAGAAGACATGCCTGTCCATGGAACTTAGAAGTCATGACTACAAAGGCATGAGTTTATAAATTATAAATTTAGCTGGTCTCTCTCTCTCTCTCTCAATCTCTCTCTCTCTCTCTCTCTCTCTCTCAATCTCTCTCTCTCTCTCTCAATCTCTCTCTCTCTCTCTCAATCTCTCTCTCTCTCTCTCTCTCTCTCAATCTCTCTCTCTCTCTCTCAATCTCTCTCTCTCTCTCTCTCTCTCTCTCAATCTCTCTCTCTCTCTCTCAATCTCTCTCTCTCTCTCAGTTTTGCTTGCTACAATGCAAAACGGATGTTGAGACTCTAGAAAGACTGCAGAGAAGAGCAAGAAATAGGATTAGGGGACCGAAGGCTAAAACATATGAAGAACGGTTGCAGGAACTGGGTAGTTCAGTGATGGCAAATCTTTTTTTCCTTGGGTGCTGAAAGAGGGTGGACATGTGTTATTGTGGATGTCTGAGTGCCCACACCCATAAATCAACGTCTCGGGAGGGCAAAAACAGCTTCCACGCCCCCCGGAGGCCCTCTGAAAGCCAGAAATGTAGGCCAACTCCTGGTGGGCCCAGTTGTTGTGCTTAGCTCTGGCCCAGCTCCTGCCCCAAGGACTGTGGATGTGGGGGAGACATCCACATGCTGCAGGCCTGTTTTGCCCCCGGTGGAATCTGATGATGAAGGCTCCTCTGACCAAGAAGACATGAGTGACAGGGAGGAGGAGAGTGTGGCAGACAGCTCAGAAGAAGATCAATTATCTAGCTCCTCCTTGGATTCAGAACAAGAGTTAATGATACAGCCACGCATGCGGAGAGCGATGCATAGGCAACAACAACTGAGAGATTATTATCAAAGAAAATGAGGCCACCTGTGGTTGGGTGGGGCTGTGGTCATTAGGGAGGCTGCTATAAAGAGCAGCCTGTGGGTTTGGCCATTGTGGAGGATTATCTGATCGTTGTGTTTCGTGACTGCTTTACTGACTTTGACCTTTTGTGTGCTGATTTTTCCCCACTTTAAAACTAAACCAGAGCAAAGTGTGTTTCACTTAGTGAAAGAAGGACTGTGAATTGCCTCACAGCTGCAAGCTAAGTATCACAGAACTGATAAGGGACTTGTACAAATTACCAGTTTGTTTGGAGACGAGTGCTCTTGGCTATACCAAAAGAGGGCTTAGGTTAAGTGAATTTTCATTATAAAGAACATTGTTTTGAATTTTCAAACGTGTGTGTGTCTGAAATTTGTACCTGCGAATTTTTGGGAGGAGTCTACCAGAGAGCCCGATAGAACACCAGTAGGCTCATGTTTTGCCCTCCCCGGGCTCTAAAGGCTTCCCTGGAGCCAGGGGAGGGTAAAAACGCTTCCCCCATCACTGTGGAGGCTCTCTGGAAGCAAAAAATGCCCTCCCAGAGCCTCTGTACGAGCCAAATATCAGCTGGCCGGCACACACATGCACATTGGAACTGAGCTAGGCCAATGGCTCATGTGCCAGCAGATATGGCTCCGTGTGCCACCTGTGGCACCTGTGTCATAGGTTCGCATCACTGGTCTTCATATTTTCAAACAGCGGGTACTCAACTGTCTTAACTTTAAAGTGATTTTTAACAATCTATTAAGACCTTCGCAGTCATTTGGATATTAGTCTTTGTAACATTAGCCCCAAATATAGCCGATGGATAATCCAAATGATATTGTGGAAATTTAGTACCGCAATTTTGACAAATGCACAGATATACAATAGGTGGTAGTCTGCTCAATAGTAGTAACTATGAAAGAGATTTTGGAAGTTCTAGTGGACAGTCGTTAAATATGAGCCAGCTATTTTTTGGGAAATCACCCTGGTATTCCCAATTGCCCGATATTCCCAAACATGGGAGAAAGCAAATTTGCTTTCCTTTTGCCTCTCGCCAAACTATATTTGGGAATACCAGGCAATTGGGAATACCAGGGTGATTTTGAGAAGAAAATTAACCATATGGATCTTCCCTGGTAAAAGCTGATTCAGAGGCGAGCCTGTAGCATAAAGGCTAATATCCTGCCTTGCATGCAGCACGCTACAGGTTCAAATCCTGGTAAGGTTATGGCTGCCTGATGAGACCATAGCAAGGTTGAAATAGATATATACTAGGCTCCCTTCTTTTTCACTTATCAGCAAAAATATGTAACCATGTAAATTATAGTTAAAAATCACTATTGTTAAAAAGTAGGAAGAGGGAGATTGTGATCCTGCTGTATAGAGCGCTGGTGAGACCCCATTTGGAATTCTGTGTTCAGTTCTGGAGACCTCACCTACAAAAAGATATTGATAAAATTGAACAGATCCACAGATGGGCTACAAAAATGGTAGAAGGTCTTAAGCATTAAACTGATCAGGAAACACTTAACAAAAAAGAAAAAGTACAGAGAAGAACGACAAAGATGATTAGGGGACTGGAGGCTAAAACATATGAAGAACTGTTGCAGGAACTGGGCATGGCTAGTTTAATGAAAAGAAGGACCAGGGGAGACATGATAGCAGTCTTCCAGTATCTCAGTTGTTGCCACAAAGAAGAGGGAGTCAACCTATTCTTCAAAGCATCTTGAGGGTAGAACAAGAAGCAATGGGTGGAAACTAAACAAGGAGAGAAGCAACTTAGAACTAAGGAGGAATTTCCTGAGAACCATTAATCAGTGGAACTGCTTGCCTCCAGAAGTTGTGGGTGTTTCATCACTGGAGGTTTTCAAAAAGAGACCGGACAGCCTTTTGTTCAGAATGGTACAGAGTCTTCTGCTTGAGGCGGGGGGTTGGACTAGAAGACCTCCAAAGTCCCTTGCAACTCTATTCTTCTATTCGGTCTTCTGTTTCAAGACCGGGGACATAGAAGCATATTTAGAGGATAACATGGTCCTACAGGCATTCTTCCACATTGGAATGAATACAGAGACAAGACTGGGACAAATGAAAAGGCTCAGACAACCTTCTACTTGGGTTGAAAGATTCTCTCTCTCTCTCTCTCTCTCTCTCTCTCTCTCTCTCTCTCTCTCTCTCTCTCTCTCTCTCTCTCAATCTCTCTCTGTCTCTCTCTCAATCTCTCAATCTCTCTCCAATTAAAAAACAAAGCAATAATAAATCACCAGGCCCCGATGGTTTCCCTGGGGAATGCTACAAAGAATTAGGAAATAGACTGGAGAACACTTTGTTAGAATTATACAATGATGCACTTATAGGAGCCAAGATACCAAATACATGGAGGGAGATGTATACTACCTTGATTATGAAAGTAGGTACTGAGAAAAACCAAATTCAAAATTATAAGCCAACTTTGTTGTTAAACACAGACTACAAAATTTTATGACAATTATGGCAGAAATAACTAAAATAAAACAACTAAATAAAATCATTCATTTGGACCAAAATGGATTCTTACCAAAGTGGCAGATAAAAAATAATACAAGAATAATTTTAAATATTTTGGAATATTATTATGCGTATTCAGAAAGGCAGGGTGCGATTGTTTCTCTGGATGCGCAGAAAACGTTCAACAATGTAAATTGGCAATATGTGATAGGATTGATTAAAAAAAATGAAATGTGTTGAAAAATTTGAAAAAATATATAGAGACAATTTATAACTTCCAGACCGTCATGATTATTATAAATATTCCAGATATTTAAAGGAGTCTGTCAGTGATGTCTGATGTCACCTCTGTTCTATTATTTTAACACTAGAAACACTACTAACAAAATTTGAAATAATCTGGAGATTAAAGGAACTAAAGTCAGGAAAGAGAAATACATGATGACTTAGTATTTTTCTTAGAAGAGCCTATTGAATCAGGACAAAATCTAATTAAAGACATTGAGGAGTATGGAGAGTCGGTGGGATTAAAAAGCTTAGAACTAAGACGCCTTAGAACTAAGATCTAAGATCTAAGTATTGCCCACAAGATCATATGCTGCAACGTCCTGCCTGTCGGCGACTACTTCAGCTTCAACCACAACAACACAAGAGCACACAACAGATTTAAACTTAATATTAACCGCTCCAAACTTGACTGTAAAAAATATGACTTCAGTAACCGAGTTGTCGAAGCGTGGAACTCATTACCGGACTCCATAGGGTCATCCCCAAACCCCCAACACTTTACCCTTAGATTATCTACGGTTGACCTATCCAGATTCCTAAGAGGTCAGTAAGGGGCGAGTACAAGTGCACTAGAGTGCCTTCCGTCCCCTGTCCTACTGCTCTCCTATATCTCCTATACCTTTCCTCTATTCCTATATCTCTTCTTCTATTCTTTCATTGATATGTTCTATTCCTATATCTTCTTTTCTATTATTTCTTAGATATATTTTACTATGAGTATCTCCTCTATAACCTTCATCATGTATTTTACTATGTGTATATTGATATATACTCACCGAAACCCTCATTGTGTATTGGACAAAATAAATAAATAAATAAAATAAATAAATAAAATAAATAAAACAAAAAACCAAACTCCTAGTGAAAAATATGACAACTAAACAAAAAGACGAATTGGAAAAAACATTAGGACTGCAAACAACCAAAAAGATTAAATATCTGGGTATAATCTTAACAAACAGATGCTCATCTATCAAAAAAATATAATTATGATAAATTAGTACATCAAACAAAATCAGAACTAGAGAAATGGAAGAAGTTACAACCATTACTATTAGGACGTATTGCAGCAATTAAAATGAGCATCTTGCCAAAATTCTTATATTTGTTTCAAACGATTCCTACCAAATTAAAGATGAATTTTTTTACAGAATTGAATAAAATTGTATCTAAATATAGATGGCAAAATTAAAAACTGAGAATCAAATTAAATTACAGGACAATTAGAGCAGAGATGGCCTCGGACTGCCTGTTTGGAAACTCTATCAAAAAGCAGATATATACAAATAAACAAATGGATTAACTTAAGAAATAAAAGAATACTGTCATTAGAAGGCCATGACCTCCAGGTGGGTTGGCATGCTTATATATGGAATGATGGAACCAAATTACAACAAAATTTTAACCAACATTTAATTAGAAGTCTCCCTATCTATATTCCATATTTGTATCCCAGACTGGATACGTCTAGTTTAATCAAGAGAAGGACTAGAGATGACATGATAACAGCCTTCCAATTCTAGAGGAGCTGTCACAGAGAGAAAGGGGTCAAGCTATTCTCCAAAGCACCCGAAGATAGGACAAGAAGTCACGGATGAAAGCTTATCAAAGAGAGATTCAACCTAGAATTAAGGAGAAACTTTCTAACAGAATAATAATAATAATAATAATAATATATTAGATTTGTATGCCGCCCCTCTCCGAAGACTCGGGGTGGCTCACAACAATAATAAAAAACAAATCTAATATTAAAAAAGAAGCATATAAAACCCTATCATATTTAAAAACCAAACAAAACATATATACCAAACATAAAATATAAAGAGCCTGGGGGAAAGGTGTCTCAACTCCCCCATGCCTGGTGGTATAGATGGGTCTTGAGTAGTTTACGAAAAACAAGGAGGGTGGGGGCAGTTCTAATCTCCAGGGGGAGTTGATTCCAGAGGGCTGGGGCCACCACAGAGAAGGCTCTTCCCCTGGGGCCCGCCAAACGACATTGTTTAGTCGACGGGACCCGGAGAAGGCCAACTCTGTGGGACCTTATCGGTCGCTGGGATTCGTGCGGTAGCAGGCGGTTCTGGAATGGACCAGTGTGGGACGATTTGCCTCCAGAAGTTGTAGATGCTTCATCACTGGAGGTTATTAAGAAGAGATTGGTATAGGGTTTCCTGTCTGAGCAGGGGTTGGACTAGAAGACCTCCAAGGTCCCTCTCCAACTCTGTTCTTCCATAACATTTCTCTTCATTGAAACCTTTTCAACGCAATATTTCCAGTACTTGTTGACTGATAACACTGGTCAACACACACACAAAAATCATCAGCAAAAGTAATATGTCTGTTTTATGGAGTTTGATGTTCTGATTCAAAAAAATATGCTTAGTTTTGCTTTATCACATAAAGTGTCTGACATAGAAGCATTTTTGTTATTATGTTATTTCTGATATGTGGATTACTGTTTTCTTAATGTCGCCAGTATATTTCCTATACCTTATAATAATGATGCTGCTCCATGAAAACGATACATTTACAGAAAAAAAACTATATACATTTTTCAAACCAGAACAAAAAAATGATTCAGAAAAGTACAAGGTCAACTACGATGATTGCAAAAAAAAATTTTTTTTGTAGACCTGTGCTATTTGGACATATTGTTGACGGATAATTTCTAGACAGTATGTTATATGATAGGGGAGGCATACAAATCTAATAAATTATTTATTGTTATTATTATTATTATTATTATTATTATTATTATTATTATTAGTCTGTTGTTGTTTTACTCATACTTGCCATTTGGACTGTTTAATGTCCTAGATAAATGAATTAGTTATTGATTTACTCGATCACCTTGTTTTGATAGCCTAAGACCCAGAGATGAAGAGATGAAGACGCTTCATGGTCAATCTTCATGCCTGCATATTTTCAACTCAAAAAAGCACAACAAAGAATATTCTTTCTGCGCCAGCTCAGGAAGCTCAAACTGTCCAGCGAGCTGCTAATACAGTTCTACAGAGGAATCATTGAGTCTGTCATCTGCACCTCTATAACTGTCTGGTTTGGTGCTGCAACCCAACAGGACCGACACAGACCTCAAAGGAGAATCAGAACTGCAGAAAAAACAATTGCTGCCAACCTGCCTTCCATTGAGGACCTGTATACTGCACGAGTCAAAAAGAGGGCGGGTAAAATATTTACTGACCCCTCACATCCTGGACACAAATTGTTTCAACTCCTACCCTCAAAAGGTTGCTACAGAGCACTGCACACCAAGACAACTAGACACAAGAACAGTTTTTTTCCAAACGCCATCACTCTACTAAACAAATAATTCCCTCAACACTGTCAGACTTTCTACTAAATCTGCACTTCTATTCTAATAGTTTTTCTCATCATTCCTTTCACCCATTTCCTCCCATGTTGATTGTATGACTGTAACTTGTTGCTTATATCCTAAGATTTTTATTAATATTGCTTCTTCATTGCTTATTTGAACCCTATGACAATCATTAAGTGTTGTACCACATGATTCTTGACAAATGTATCTTTTTCTTTTATGTACACTGAGAGCATATGCACCAAGACTAATTCCTTGTGTGTCCAATCACACTTGGCCAATAAAATTCTATTCTATTCTATTCTATTCTATTGAGTTGTAACCGCATTCCAGAAATAAAGTCCATTTCGTCCATAAGATCCTGTTTCCTCTCCTTCAACAATCACCCAGGTTCCAGTTTTATCTTACAAAAAGAAGCAGCCTCATCTCCAGATCCCACTGCCTGTGAATTTTTGGGTTTGCTCCCCAATCTGAGTGACTTTGCCATGCAAGGCAAATGAAGCAACTTTTCTTGGGATCTGCAAAAGTCGATTGTCAGGAAATTTACTGGCAGGGCAGCTAGCACTTCAGGGATGATGCTAATTTCTGCATTTTGCATTTTCCGAGGTGTCCCTTCATGGAGACTTTATGGCTTTTTGCTGCAACCTTTTCCATCCACTGCATCTAAAAGACATTCAGTAGGTGTCCTGAAGTCCCTACCACATCCCAGATTCAGGTACCTTCTTACAACTTGCTGGACCTGATGGTTAACATGATGAAAAGACTGCAGAGATTTTTCCCCTTTCTCTTTCTTTTTCTTTCTTTCTTTCCTTCCTTCCTTCCTTCCTTCCTTTTTCTTTCTTTCTAGCTTTCTTTCTTTTTTCTTTTTTCCCTCCCTTCCTTCTTCCTTCCTTTTCTCTCTCCCTTTCTCTTTCTTTTTGTCTTTCTCACTTTGTCTGTCTATCTATCTTACTTTTTCTTTCTTTCGTTCTTTTTCTTTTTCTTTCTTTCTTTCTCTTTCTTTCTCTTGCTTTCTTCTCTCCCTTTCTCACTTTCTCTCGTCCTTCTCTCTTTCTCCCTTTTCTAGCTATTTTCCTGTTATTCTTCCTGTCTTCCTTCCTCCCTCATCCTCCCTCCCTCCCTTCCTTTCTCTCTCTCTCTCTCTCTCATATTTCATTCTTTCTTTGTCATTCTCTCTCTCTCTTTCTTTCTTCTCTCTCCCTTTCTCCCTTTCTCTCTTCTTTCTCCCATTCCCCCCTCTTTCTATCTATCTCTATTTTCCTCTTATTCTCTCTCCCCCTCTCCCTCCCTCCTCTCTCTCTTTCTCTCTCTCTCTCTCTCTCTCTCTCTCTCTCTCTCTCTCTCTCTCTCTCTCCTTTTTTACACTGAGCTCCAGTTACTCTGGTGCCAATGGTGTCTCCCCATCACCCTCCAAATCCTTACCTGCCTGTTCCCCCACCGGGGCTGAAGAAGCTCCGATGCAGATCGCCTCTTTCCAGGTTGAAGATGCAACCGGCTGTTCTCGTAACTCCGGAGGGCTAAATCAATCTTGGAGCAGCGAAGCTTTGGGGTTTACTTTGAGATTGACGTCAGCGTTCTTTTTCCAGCATCCAAAACATTTTTTGGCAAAAGGCAGGAAGGGAAGTAGATTCATGCCCGGCTTTAAAACCGTCCTTACGACTGGGAAACGATTGGGCGGCCAGAGTGTGGCTCCAGTAAACAGTGGCTGTAATTGCCCATTTATATCCACCCTGATATTTCCAATTGCGCCTCTTGCGCCCTTCATTGGGGAGAATTCAGGCAGGTTTACGGCCCGCTGGTTTTTACAAGGATGAGTTTAACTAGGAAATCATTGTGTAGCTTTTCAGGACGTTTTGTAAACTCTCTCAGAAGAAGAAAAAATAAAAAAATCCGGCGGAGGCATGGGTCAGAGTAGCGCAGCCCTGAGCCATCCAAAGGATTTATGTCTTGGTTTCCTGGAGAGAATTTAAAGCAAGTGGATCTTTTTTTAGATTAGGAAAAAAGGGATTTCTCAGAAGGAACGTAGTAAAGCTTATAAAATTAGACTGCAAGGAGAAAAAGGAGACGGAAGGAAGGAAGGAAGTAAAGAAGGAAGGAGGAAATGGGCAGGAGAGAGGGTGGAATGAAAAAAGGAATGAAGAAAGGAAAAGAGAAGGGAGTGAGGAAGGGAGAAAAATAAGTGGAGGGAGAGAGGGAGGTAAGAAGGAATGAAGAAAAGAAAGGAATGAGAGGAAAAGGGAGAGAGGAAAGGAGAGAAGAGGGTGGAGTGAGTGAGGAAGGAAGGAAGCAAAGAAAGAAGAATGGAAAGAAATAAGGAAGGAAGGGAGGGAGGAAGCAAAGAAGGAAAGAAGGAAGGAAGGAAGGAAAAAAGAAAGAAAGAAAGAAAGAAAGAAAGAAAGGGAGGAAAGAAACATATGCACCAAGACAAATTCCTTGTGTGTCCAATCACACTTGGCCAATAAAATTCTATTCTATTCTATTCCATTCTATTCACATGTTACCACAGCCCCCACAATTTCTCAACCTTGATAATTAACGGAGCAATCTTGATAATAAAGGAGCCCAGAATAAGTCTTCCTAGAGACTTAATTCACACATATATTTATTTGGATTACATGGAATTATCTCCCCCAACCCCAACTAATAGTTTGGGTTTATATAACGTATCAAGAATGAAAACAGGTTAAACCCAATCACAGTAAGTATGTTGGGTGAATGTTTCTGCACATTTTTTTCTGTGAAAGTTAAGAGTATTAAAGTTACTTCTGAGTTATTAATTTCCTCTGGAGATCATCCCTTCTCCTCCTCCTCCTCTTCCTCCTCCTGCTCCTCCTCCTCCTCCTCCTCCTCGCCTTCTCCTTCTTCTGCTTCTCCTCCTCCTTCTTCAGTAAGTATGTTTCTGCAAATTTTTTAATCTGTGAAGGTTAAGAGTATTACAGGAACTTCTGAGTTATTAATTCTCTCTGGAGATCATCCCTTCCTCCTCCTCCTCCTCCTCCTCCTCCTTCTCCTCCTCCTCCTCCTCCTCCTACTACTACTACTACTATCCTCCTCCTCCTCCTCCTCTTCTTCTTCCTCCTCCTCCTACTAAACATCATACAGTCTACCTGCCCTATTATAGCAAGAGCCTAACAAACTTCAGGTCTGGGAGCAAAGCCAAATTTTAAAGACTTGCAGAATCCCGGTAGAATGGGGGGAGGGGGAAGCTGTTTCAGCAGTGGACCTGAGACTGAAAAGATGCATTTTGGGGGTCCGTCTAGATGGCAGAGGACCTGGTACCTCCTCCTCTGTCTGATCTGTCTGGATGGGCAGAAATCACCTGCTACCGACAGTTCTTCAAATAACCCGGCCCACAAAAGGATCACTTTGGGTACCAGGGGTTTCCAATGTATTTTCAGCCTGATAAAGAAGGCTAACACAATTCACCAGGCAACAAACAGAATAAGAGAATTGGAAGGGTTCTCGGAGGGAAACCTCTTCATGAATTCATAGAAAAGCATTAACAATCTTCACTCGGTTAAGAGGAAACAGGATATATTGATCTTAATCTATGCAAATATTTCTAGTTAATTTTATTTTGATTTGGCTGCCATTAGAATAAATATGGCATTCATTTCGGACCACCATGAGACAAAAAAGTTGTCCTTCTCAAAAATTTTATTTATTTTATTTTATTGGTTTGTTTTGTCAAGTACGTATTGGTTGGATACAAAGATATAATATTTATATACATTAGGACAGGGGCGGGAAGGCACACTGGTGCACTTATGCACGCTCAGTAATGGGCAGCCATAACTTTTACTGCCACACTGTGGGTGTAGCTTATTTTGTGGGTGTGTTTTGATGGTCATGTGACTGGGTAGGAGTGGCTTGCCGACCCTGTGACCAGGTGGGAGTGGCTTGAACAATCATCATCGTTCAAGTGAACTGTTAAGTCCTCGACTTACAACCTTACCAGTGTCGCTCGCTGGGGTGACAATTTGCTTCATGTTTCCCGCGCTCTCCTTCCTGGGTCGTCCCCCTTCCTCAGGCTGGGTAGCTAGGTGAACAGGTGTTGCCAGAAGCATAAATGCTGCCAGCACCGCTTCCACCCACGCCTTCTGCTTGCACCTCACTCGGGAGGTGGCCGTGTGAGGCTGGAGGGGAGCTGGGCAGGAGAGAGGGAAGCTTGTCCGAGGCCAGGAAGGAGGAAAGAGAAAAAAAGCAAGGAGCACAGACGCAGCAGCAGGGGGAAAAAGGAGAGCCGAGCCGAGACCAGTAATCCAGGAAGTGACAGCCGCCGATCAGCTGGAGCTGTGCACACATCTTCATTTCTGCCGGTGGAACTGTGTTCCACCCCATCCTGCCTGCTGCCCACCTCCGTACACGCCCCTTACTGACCTCTTAGGAATTGGGAGAGGTCAACAGTAGATAGTCTAAGGGTAAAGTTTTGGGGGTTAAGTGATGATACTACAGGTAGTGAGTTTCATGCATCAACTACTCGGTTACTCAAGTCGTATTTCCTGCAGTTGAGTTTAGTTGAGTTTCTCTTTTACTAGTATCACTTCTATAAATCTACGGAGAGGGGCAGCATAAAAATCTAATAAATAAATAAGTAAGTAAGTAAGTAAGTAAGTAAGTGAGTGAGTGAGTGAGTGAGTGAGTGAATGAATGAATGAATGAACGAACGAACGAACGAACGAATGAATGAATGAATAAATAAATAAATATTGTTATATCTTTGTATACCACCAATACATACTTGACAAAACAAACAAATAAATAAAAAAATCTCATGTATATTACCAATTTGTACTCGACAAAATAAATACTGTAAATAGATATTTTCCACTGTGGCAAGCATAAATATATAATTGAGATTTTTTTAAAAATACTTTATTGCATGTTAGGCTCTTTTGCACATTCGGTAACCGGTCAAATGAAAATAACCTCACGAATCTCCAAAGTTTGATTCTTGCAAAAGACACTTACTGGAATAACTGGTCCAATAACTGTCACAGCTAATCCTTCCTTCTCCCACCCCCTCAAAGAAAAATCTTTTATGACGTGGTGAGTGTGATTCTCACGTCCACCATCCAGATGTTCTGTTTCTCACAACCATTGAGAGTTGTGTGGAGTCAGTGCTGCTTGGTGTGTCTCACTGGACACACCCGTTGGGGTGTGAATTTTCACTTGGGCCCCGGGCCAAGAACGAGGTCCCTTGGTTAAGTTCTCTAGCTGGTTAAGGCAGGAAAAATGCAGATGTGCTGAGACAGTTCTGGCCTTTGGCTATATATAGCAGATAGATTTGCTATTTTTAAATTGATTATTTGTCAGGAGGAGGCTAGCAATGCGTTCCCATTTGGGTACAGATGGGGAAAAAAGTAGAAAGATGTCGCAAAGGCAACGGATCAAAGCAGCTCTGCCCACAGGACCTCAGTGCGCTGATTATCCACTCCAATTTTTGAAAACCAGAGGTAGTCCTGGTATAGCTCTCTCTCTCTCTCTCTCTCTCACACACACACACACATAACTATATCTACAGCAGCACGAAGCTTACAACTTCAGCCTGATGATGGTGAATGTGATTTCACCGAAACGTCGCATAGACACTCAAAATATTGCACGGGGCAAAACCCGAACTCAGAACAATCTGCATATATATATACAGTGATCTCTCGATTATCGTGAGGGTTCCGTTCCAAGACCCCTCGCGATAATCGATTTTTCGCGATGTAGGGTTGCGGAAGTAAAAACACCATCTGCGCATGTGCACCCTTTTTTCCATGGCCGCACATGTGCAGATGGTGGAGTTTGCATGGGCGGCGGGGAAACCCCGATCTTCGTCTGCTCGTTGCTGCTGTGGCCGCCCAGCAGCTGATCTGCTCGGCGGCAGCAGCAGCGAGCAGATGAAGATCGGGGTTTCCCCGCCGCCCACGCAAAGGGGAAACCCCGGCTCCTCGCTGATGCCCCCGCTCGCCCGCCCGCCCGCCGCCCGCCGCCCGCCAGCAAGAGGGGGAGAGATAGAGAAAGAGAGAGAAGGAAAGAAAGAGATGAGAGAGGGAGGAAGAGAGTGTGAGAGAGGAAGAAGCAAGATAGAGAAAGATAGAGAGAAAGAAAGATGAGAAAGGAAGGAAGAGAGTGACGTCATCGGGTGGAAAAATCGCGATATAGCGTTTCGCGAAGATCGAGATCGCGAAAATCGAGGGATCGCTGTATATATATATATATATATATATATATATATATATATATACATATATATATGTCACATGTTTTTTTTGCTGAATTTGAAAATTAAGAGAGACTAGGATAGATCTATTTCGGCCTTATTTTGGCCTCATCAGCTAGCCATACCCACTGGGACTTGAACCTGCAACCTTTGCCTTGTAAGGCGGAGAATTATCTTCTAGGCTACAGTATCCAATCCCTTCAGCTCTGCACCAGGGAAGAGTTACATATTTTTGTGTCGAATCATCCTGGTGTATTGAAGGAACATCACAGCTCCTTTTTTGCCTCTCAGCCCAACCCAGGGCCACTTCCAAGGCAGTTAATTTTATTGATATATATATTTACTTACATACTTACGTACTTACGTACTTACTTACTTACTTGTTTGTTTATTTGTTTGTTTATTTGATTTTTATGCCACCCTTCTCCTTAGACTAAGGGCAGCTTACAACATGTTAGCAATAGCACTTTTTAACAGAGGCAGCCTATTGCCCCCACAATCTGGGTCCTCATTTGACCCCCCTCGGAAGGATGGAAGGCTGAGTCAACCTTGAGTCTGTGATGAGATTTGAACCGCTGACCTTCAGATCTACAGTCAGCTTCAGTGGCCTGCAGTACAGCACTCTACCTGCTGCGCCACCCCGGCTTCTTGGCGATGGCCCTAAGTGAACCACCAAGATTACAGACCAATTCTTACCTCGAACCTTTGCTGCCCAGGGTGAAAGCTTCAGTGGAAATTCAAGATTTTTACAAGGGTGCCAGACTGATTTTTGGGAAATTGGGGCTTTGAAATTACACAGGAAGAATCAATGATTTCTATTTATTTATTTATTTATTTATTTATTTATTGGATTTGTATGCCGTGGACTCAGGGCGGCTGACAACAGTGATAAAAACAGCATGTAACAATCCAATACTAAAACAACTAAAAACCCTTTATTATAAAACCAAACATACATACAGACATACCATGCATAAATTGTAAAGGCCTAGGGGGAAAGAATATCTCAGTTCCCCCATGCCTGGCGGCAGAGGTGGGTTTTAAGGAGCTCACAAAAGGCGAGGAGGGTGGGGGCAATTCTAATCTCTGGGGGGAGTTGGTTCCAGAGGGCCGGGGCCGCCACAGAGAAGGGAAGAAATAAGGAGGCCAAATTTGTCCTTTATTGATTTGAATTTCCACAGCCAACTTGCCATGGAACAACTTACTCTGGGACAAGAATGTTCCAACATTTCAGGGGTTGCCATAAAAAAGAGGGAGTGAAGCTATTCTCCAAAGCACCTGAGGGTAGAACAAGAAGCAGTGGGTGGAAACTAAACAAGGAGAGAAGCAACTTGGAACTAAGGAGAAATTTCCTGGCAGTTAGAACAATTAATGTGTGAAACAACTTGTCTCCAATAGTTGTGAATGCTCCTACACATTTGTCTGAAGTGTTGTAGGGTTTCCTGCCTAAGCAGGAGGTTGGACTAGAAGACCTCCAAGGTCCCTTCCAACTCCATTGTTCTGTTCTGTTCTATTCTGTTCTACTCTACTCACAAAGAAATAGGCTAATAGAATCATTAATGAAAGGATGCCAAAGAAGGGATAAAATCAAATGAGACTGAACTAAAATTCAAATATTTTTAAAATTATTTTAAACAATGACACTGTTGTGGTTGGCTCTGGCCCAGCTCCTGCCCCAGGGAATGTGGAGGTGGATGCAGGGGAAAATTCAACATGTCACAGGCCTGTGTTATTGCTGACTGAATCAGTTCAGAGTTTAGTTTCCTTGGACGAAGAAGAAGGTGGGAGTGACTCGGCAGAGGAGGGCTTGGCACACAGCCAAGGCAGCCAATCTTCCTTATCTTCCATTGATTCAGATGATGACAGATGAGGACCCACGCAAGCACAGAATTATGCGTAGAAGAGACCAAGTAAGGACATATTACAGGAAATAAGGGAGGCCACCTGTGTTTGGGTGGGGCTCCAGTAATTAGGGCTGCTGCTATAAATAGCAGCATGTGGGTTTGGCCGTTGTGGAAGAATATCTGATCGGAGTTCGTCAGGAATCCTGTGTTTTCTGGATTTTGTTGCTTTTTCACGCCTTTGAAACCAAAGCAGAGCAACGTGTGTGTGTGTGTGTCTCACTTCATTGGAAGAAGAAGGGGTGTGAAGTTTCTTCACAGCTGCTGGCTAAGTACTCAATGACTGCTTAAGAGAAATTGTACAGACTACCTGGTTGTTTTGGGACGAGTGCTCTTTGCAATACAAAAAGAGTGCTTAGTTTATTTTGAATTTTGTGTTAAAGAACATCGTTTTGAATTTTCTAACGTGTGTGTGTCTGAAATTTGTACCATTGAATTTTTAGGAGGCTCCTATCAGAGAGCCCGCAGAACAGACACTGAATTGTTGAATTGTCCTACAGCAAATTGACCAGTTGGCCATGGCCACTTGGCAGTTGTGAGTTGGCTGCAGCAAGTTATCCCATTCCTCACCAGGTGATGGTGACTTCTAGTCCAACCTTAGACACAAAAGCTGACTGGATGACTTTGGGTCAATTGCCAGGAGACTGTGAGTTCTAGTCACAAGGTTATCGTGATAGGGAAAACAAGAGGAAGAAGGGGTATTAGCAGTGAAGGGCTACCAAAAAATTTTCTACCCGCTGTGGCTTATTTTGTGGGTGTGGCTTTCTGGCCATGTTACCAGGTGGGAGTGGCTTGACAATCATGTGACTTGACCAAGGATTTTCCAAGGACCTCAAAACAATGCCCATATCAATGGACTCAAAACAAGCAGGTCATCGAATTCACCCCCATCCTAAAAGTGAGCAACTATAGAACAGTGAAATGATAGAAACATCTTACTTAGAATTATGAAAGCCACATTTTTGAGCATTGTCCTAAAGGTGGCCTTTGTGATTAAAATGGCCACTCACAAAATAATCACTTACTCAAAGGCAACAATCTAAAGTGTTCCTTGCTACTTTCACAGCCTAAGTGAACATCCCATAAGGCTCCATTCCGCATAATAGTCTTAACCCTCCTTCCTGCCGACTACCAAACAAAATCAAGGTTTCTGGCAAAACATTAGGTTTCAAGCATCATTCATTTTGTTTTTCTAGAGCAGGGGTCCCCAAACTTGGCAACTTTAAGACTTGTGAATTTCAATTCCCAGAATTCTCTAGCCAGCTATGAAGACCTCTGTTCTAGAGCAGTGTTTCCCAACCTTGACAACTTGAAGATACCTGGACTTCAACTCCCAGAATTCTCTAGCCAGCTATGAAGACCTCTGTTCTAGAGCAGTGTTTCCCAACCTTGACAACTTGAAGATACCTGGACTTCAACTCCCAGAATTCTCTAGCCAGCTATGAAGACCTCTGTTCTAGAGCAGTGTTTCCCAACCTTGACAACTTGAAGATACCTGGACTTCAACTCCCAGAATTCTCTAGCCAGCTATGAAGACCTCTGTTCTAGAGCAGTGTTTCCCAACCTTGACAACTTGAAGATACCTGGACTTCAACTCCCAGAATTCTCTAGCCAGCTATGAAGACCTCTGTTCTAGAGCAGTGTTTCCCAACCTTGACAACTTGAAGATACCTGGACTTCAACTCCCAGAATTCTCTAGCCAGCTATGAAGACCTCTGTTCTAGAGCAGTGTTTCCCAACCTTGACAACTTGAAGATACCTGGACTTCAACTCCCAGAATTCTCTAGCCAGCTATGAAGACCTCTGTTCTAGAGCAGTGTTTCCCAACCTTGACAACTTGAAGATACCTGGACTTCAACTCCCAGAATTCTCTAGCCAGCTATGAAGACCTCTGTTCTAGAGCAGTGTTTCCCAACCTTGACAACTTGAAGATACCTGGACTTCAACTCCCAGAATTCTCTAGCCAGCTATGAAGACCTCTGTTCTAGAGCAGTGTTTCCCAACCTTGACAACTTGAAGATACCTGGACTTCAACTCCCAGAATTCTGGGAGTTGAAGTTCAGATATCTCCAAGTTGCCAAGGTTGGGAAACACTGTTCTAGAGAATACTACAGTGTTCCCTCGATTTTCGCGGGTTTGAACTTCGCGAATAGCCTATACCACGGTTTAAAAAAAAAAATTAATTAAAAAATACTTTGTGTTTTTTTTCCCTATACCATGGTTTTTCCCACCCAATGACGTCATATGTCATCGTCAAACTAATAATTTTTGCAAATAAATAACAAAAAAAATAATTATTGTTAATAAATAATTATGTTTATAAATATCAGGATCACTAAGTGTCTTATTCAATGGTGAGTACCTGTAATAATGGCGAGTAAATGGTTGTTAAGGGAATGGGAAATGGTATTTTAAGGGTTTAAAGTGTTAAGGGAAGGCTTGCGATACTGTCCATAGCCAAAAATGGTGTATTTACTTCCGCATCTCTACTTCGCGGAAATTCGACTTTCGCGGGCGGTCTCAGAACGCATCCCCCGCGGAAATCAAGGGAACACTGTATAGCCATTCAGAAAGGAAGAGGAGGCAAAAACCCAGATCACATAGAATTAATTCCAGATCTTATCTCCTTCTACTTTGCCTAGACACTTTGCAGAATTGCCGGCTTTGGGGTTTCTAAATGCTTTCGGGACGAACGCAGAGGCTGCCCAAAGAGGACGCCCTGCATTTTCTTTCAACATCTTTCGGTGCAAATTGGATGCTCTGGGGTGGAGCTCCAGTTTTGCTACCCTACTACGTTCCCTCACCCACCCCGTCCGGACAGCAGCCCATCCCTGAATTAGGTAAGCTGGTCGCCTTGAGCTATTTATAAAAACAATAAATAGAATAGAACAGAACAGAATAGAAAAGAATAGAATTTTATTGGCCAAGTGTGATTGGACATACAAGGAATTTGTCTTTGGTGCATATGCTCTCAGTGTACATAAAAGAAAAGATACATTTGTCAAGAATCGTGTGGTACAACACGTAATGATTGTCATAGGGGTCAAATAAGCAATGAAAAAACAATATTAATAAAAATCTTAGGATACAAGCAACAAGTTACAGCCATACAGTCCTAACTGGGAGGAAAAGGATGATAGGAATGATGAGAAAAAATAGTAGAAATAGAAGTGCAGATTTAGTAAAAAGTCTGACAGTGAATTATTTATTTAGTAGAGTGATGGCATTCGGGGAAAAACTGTTTTGTGTCTAGTTGTTTTGGTGTGCAGTGCTTTGTAGCGAAGTTTTGAGGGTAGGAGTTAAAACAGTTTATGTCCAGGATGCGAGGGGTCAGTAAATATTTTCCCCGCCCTCTTTTTTAAAGGTGGATTATTTTAAAAAAAATTAAAATAAATAAATAAAATCACCCAGTTTTTGTTCAGCTAATTTTAGCGGGAAAGAGTTAAAACACATCCTTCCCCTTTGCCTTAAACTGGATAAGGGCGAATATCATTTCCTCTGGATGAATCGTTCCAGATATTTAAGAACTGGCATCTGCTCAAATTTTGGCAGAACTAAATATTACCAGCTGCCGCGGTCATGTCTACAAATGGGATTCTGGGCATTTAACGAGGCATTAATCAAATCTCCTTTTCTCACTGAAATTTTTAAACATGATCTGGGAGCAATTTGTTCCGCTCAAAAGGCTGATATTCTCAAATCAAACTCAACAGGGGTCATCCGATGATTTTAATCCGTTAAATAGGTTGAGACAGAATACTAAACCACGATTTAACTTCTGAGAACAAGAAGAAAAGGGTGGATGTTAGATGCAAAAATTATGAAACTCTGATTCCCAATGAGACCAAGGGCTGGGTGGTTGAAGGATCGATTCAAAGGCCCCATAAACAGGAGAATTTATGGACTGCTTTGCATTTTCCCACCCAATTAAAATTATTATATATATATAACAATAATAACAAAAGATTTAAGTGCCAAAGCCCACTGCAACAGTATAGCCAAGAAGGCTTCAAGAGTTGTAAACCTAATCCTATGTAGTTTCTGCTCTGGCAATTTCTCATTACTCACCAGAGCTTACAAAACTTTTGCCAGACCCATCCTCGAATACAGCTCATCTGTTTGGAACCCATATCTCATCTCAGACATTAACACCCTTGAAAATGTCCAAAGATACTTCACCAGAAGAGCCCTTCACTCCACCACTCGAAATAGAATACCCTACGAGACTAGACTTTCAATCCTGGGCCTAGAAAGTTTAGAACTAAGACGCCTTAAACAAGATCTAAGTATTGCCCACAAGATCATATGCTGCAACGTCCTGCTTGTCGGCGACTACTTCAGCTTCAACCACAACAACACAAGAGCACACAACAGATTTAAACTTAATATTAACCGCTCCAAACTTAACTGTAAAAAATATGACTTCAGTAACCGAATTGTCAAAGCGTGGAACTCATTATCGGACTCCATAGTGTCATCCCCAAACCCCCAACACTTTACCCTTAGATTATCTACGGTTGATCTATCCAGATTCCTAAGAGGTCAGTAAGGGGCGAGTACAAGTGCACTAGAGTGCCTTCCATCCCCTGTCCTATTGCTCTCCTATATCTCCTATACCTTTCTTCTATTCCTATATCTCTTCTTCTATTCTTTCATTGATATGTTCTATTACTATACCTTCTTTTCTATTATTTCTTAGATATATTTTACTATGAGTATCTCCTCTATAACCTTTATCATGTATTTTACTATGTGTATATAGATAAATACCCACTAAAACCCTCATTGTGCATTGGACAAAATAAATTAAATAAATAAAATAAATATATATTTATATTAGATTTATTAGATTTGTATGCCGCCCCTCTCTGAAGACTCGGGGCAGCTCACAACAACAACAACACAATATACAGAGTACAAATCCAATATAAATTAAAAATGAAATTTAAAACCCATAAATATTAAAAACTATCATTACTGCACAAGCATACCATTCTCGTGTATTACAGTCAGGAAAAAAGGTGGTAGTGGGGGGAAGAGATAATTATTCCCCCCATGCCTGGTGACATAGATAGGTCTTCAACATCTTGCGGAAGGCGGGGAGAGTAGGAACAATTTGAATCTCCGGGGTGAGTTGGTTCCAGAGGGCCGGGGCCGCCACATTGAAGGCCCTTCCCCTGGGTCCCACCAGACGGCATTGTTTAGTCGACAGGACCTGGAGGAGGCCAACTCTGTGGGACCTGATTGGCCGCTGGGATTCGTGCGGCAGAAGGCGGTCCTGGAAGTATTCTGGTCCGATGCCATGTAGGGCTTTATAGGTCACTACCAGCACTTTGAATTGTGACCAGAAACTGATCAGCAACCAGTGCAGGCCGCGGAGTGTTGATGAAACGTGGGCAGATCTTGGAAGCCCCACAATAGCTCTCACGGCTGCATTCTGCACGATCTGGAGTTTCCGAACACTTTACAAAGGTAGCCCCATGTAGAGAGCATTGCAGTAGTCGAACCTCGAGGTGATGAGGGCATGAGGGACTGTGAGCAGTGACTCCCGGTCCAGATAGGGCCGCAACTGGTGCACCAGGCGGACTTGGGTGAACGCCCCCCTCACCACAGCTGAAAGATGGTGCTCTAATGCTAGCTGTGGATCGAGGAGGACGCCCAAGCTGTGGACCCTCTCCGAGGGGGTCAATAATCCCCCCCCAGGGTAATGGACTGCTGAACAGAAAGACTATTGTCTATGCCAGTGGTGGCGAACCTTTTTTCCCTTGAGTGCTAAAAGAGCATGTGTGAGTGCCCACACCCATAATTCAATGCCTGGGGAGGGTGAGAACAGTTTGTTTGTTTGTTTGTTTGTTTGTTTGTTTGTTTGTTTGTTTGTTTGTTGATTGATTGATTGATTGATTGATTTGATTTGATTTGTATGCTGCCCCTCTCCGGAGATTCGGAGCGGCTAACAACAACAATAAGACAGCATACAATAATAATCCAATAATAAAAACAATTAAAAACCCATTAATATAAAAAAAAACCAAACATACATACAGACATACCATGCATAAAATTGTAAAGGCCTAGGGGGAAAGAGTATCTCAATTCCCCCATGCCTGGCGGCAGAGGTGGGTTTTAAGTAGCTTAGGAAAGGCAAGGGGGGTGGGGGCAATTCTAATTTCTGGAGGGAGTTGGTTCCAGAGGGCCGGGGCCGCCACAGAGAAGGCTCTTCCCCTGGGTCCCGCCAAGCGGCATTGTTTCTCCTTCACCCATGCACACATGTTCTGGTTTGGCCTCTCAGTGCCAAAAAGGTTTGCCATCACGTCCCATGGCAGTCATGGAAAACCTTTTTTAGTTCATGTGCCAAAAGGATGTGCTTGGGGGTGTGCTAGCATGCATGGATGCGCCCATACCCATTCCCTCTCCCCCTACCCATGCGCATCCTGCTCCGCGCTGCCCCCGTAGCAGTTAAAACAGTTACCGGTTTTTGGAGTATAAGACACAACTTTTTCCTCCCTAAAAGAGGTTGATAATTTGGCCCTACATGGCATCGGACCAGAATACCTCCGGAACCGTCTTCTGCCTCATGAATCCCAGTCGCCGATAAGGTCCCACAGAGTTGGCCTTCTCCGGGTCCCGTCGACTAAACAATTTCATCTGGCGGGCCCCAGGGGAAGAGCCTTCTCTGTGGAAGCCCCGGCCCTCTGCAATCAACTCCCCCCAGAGATCAGAACTGCCCCCACCCTCCTTGTCTTTCGCAATTACTTAAGACCCATCTATATTGCCAGGCATGGGGGAATTGAAACATCTCCCCCAGGCTTTTATAGTTTTATGTATGGTATGCGTGTGTTGCATGGTTTTTAAATGATGGGTTTTTTAGATGCTAAAATATTAGATTTGTTTACATTGTCACACTGTTTTATTATTGTTGTGAGCCGCCCCGAGTCTTTGGAGAGGGGTGGCATACAAATCTAATTAACCAATTAACTCATTAACTCATTAACTCATTCATTCATTCATTCATTCATTCATTCATTCAATTTTTATGCCGCCCTTCTCCTTAGAGTCAGGGCGGCTTACAACATGTTACCAATAGCACTTTTTCACAGAGCTAGGCTATTGCCCCCACAATCTGGGTCCTCATTTTACCCACCTCGGAAGGATGGAAGGCTGAGTCAACCTTGAGCCGGTGATGAGATTTGAACCGCTGACTTACAGATCTAGCAGTCAGCTTTAGTGGTCAGCAGTACTGCACTCTACCTGCTGTGCCACCTCGGCTCTATACTTTGAATGTAGCTTCCCCCACCCCCAGCCCTAACTAGCTGCTAACGATCTTCTCAGCTCTTACTGGCTTGCAAGCTGTTTCATTGTTACTCTCTGCAAAGAATGTTTTCCAAGCCCTAAGTCTTTGCAGGGTTTTTTTTCCATTGCCCTACTTGCTCCGAATGTTTCTTTCCAGCTGCTAACAATGTTCCCAGCTCTTACTGGCTTGCAAGCTCTTTCATTGTTACTCTCTCCAAATAAAGTTTTTTTAAAGCCCCAACCAGGGGATAAAATAATGTGGTGAAGCTCACCAGACTAAGGATGCTAGCCAGATGAATACCTGGTAAGTAGATTCTTTTCCCTATTTTCCTCCCCAAAAACTAAGGTGCGTCTTATACTCCAGTGCATCTTATACTCTGAAAAATACGGAGATCAATGGAACAGCTTGCCTCCAGAAGTTGTGAATGCTCCAACACTGGACGTTTTAAAGAAGATGTTGGATGACCATTTGTCTGAAGTGATGTAGGGTTTCCTGCCTAAGTAGGTAGCTCCTAGTCTTGGAAAGCTAGAAATTCTGAGCAAGGTAGCCACAACATTTATTTATTTGTCTGTCTGTCTGTCTGTCTGTCTGTCTGTCTATCTGTCAGTGATCCCCCGCTCGTTGCAAGGGTTCCGTTCCAGGAGCCCCCGCAACGAGCGGGTTTTCGCGAAGTAGCGCTGCGGAAGTAAAAACACCATCTGCGCATGTGCAGATGGTGTTTTTACTCCCACAGCGCTAGCGAGGAGCCAAAGATTGGGGGCGGCGCGGCTGTTTGCCGCCGGCATGGGGGGCTTCCTAGCAGCCCCCCAAACCCGGGTTGGGGGTCCGGGGGGCGCTGTCTCTCGGCGCTTTCGAGCTGAGTCCGGGAGCGAATTCGCTCCCGGACTCAGCTCGAAAGCGCCGAGAGACAGCGTGGACAGGCCGTTCCTTGGCGCTGTCTCTCGGCGCTTTCGAGCTGAGTCCGGGAGCGAATTCGCTTCAGGACTCAGCTCGAAAGCGGCGAGAATGAACGGCGTGGGCGGGCGAAGGGCGGGCGGCAGCAAGGAGTTTGCGTGGGCGGTGGGGAAACTCCTCGCTGACGCCAGCAAGAGGGGGAAGACCCAGGAAAGCCACCCAGCAGCTGATCTCCTGGTTGCCATCTACGCATGCGTGCCCATAGAAAAAACGCACGCATGCGTAGATGGTATTTTGACTTCCGGGTTGAAAAATCGCGAAGTACCCTGTTCGCAATGGTTGGGGACGCAATAAACGGGGGATCACTGTATCTGTCTATCTGTCTATCTGTCTGTCTGTCTGTCTGTCTGTCTGTCTGTCTGTCTGTCTGTCTGTCTATCTGTCTATCTGTTTATTTGTTTATTTTGTTTATTGTTAGATTTGAAAGGGACCATGGAGGCCATCGAGTTCAACCCACTGCCCAAGCAGGAACCCTATAGCACACCAGTCAAGTGGCAGTTCAATCTTCTCTTAAAAATGTCCAGAGTGTTGGAGTTCACAACGTCCGCTGGTAGGTTGTTCCATTGGTTGATCGCTCTGACCGTCAGGAAGTTCCTCCTTATCTCCATGTTGATTCTCTCCTTGGTCAGCTTCCAGCCGTTGTTCCTCATCCGGCCCTCTGGTGCCCTGGAGAATAAAGTGATCCCCTCCTCTCTGTGACATCCCCTCATATACTTGTAGACTGCTATCATGTCCGCTCTGCCCTCCTTTTCTCTAGGCTATCCATGCCCAGTTCCCGCAGTCTCTCTTCGTAAGTCTTGGTTTCCAGTCCCTTAATCATCTTGGTTGCTCTTTTCTGCATCTTCTCCAGAGTTTCAATGTCTCTTTTGAAGTGTGGTGACCAGAACTGAATACAGTACTCCAGGTGTGGTTGGACCAGGGTGTAGTAGAGTGCATCCTCCTGAGATGTAATAACCCAGTACATCCTCCTGAGATGTAATAACCTATTACATCTCAGGAGGATGAGCCACCACAATCCTTGATTAAGCCACCTGAGATGTTTGAGTCAGTGATGGGCTCCTACGGGTATCGGTAGAAAAAATTTGGTCAGGTACACAGAACTTATAGAAAATTTGAGAATTTTTTCTGTTTTTTTCCCCTTCTGGGCTCTGGGTATGTTTTTCCTTTTGCAATAAATGAGGTTCAATGTGCATAATTTTAGAAGAGCTGTGTGAGTGTGTGTACATACACATTCAGTTTATATAGTAGATAATGTATATTTTTGTGCACCTGTATGTAATATGTATGTACGCATATGGCATATATACATAGAATTAAATAGTATATTTTGGATGTTCAGTAATAATAGCAAATAGATAGGGAAATTGTATCTCTTTGATGCGAGGAGAGGCCAGGCACCCTAACACAAACACAAACCCTTGACGTGAGTGACATCAAGTTGGCCACCTTTAAGTCATGTTAAAGGGTTAAATAAGGTCCAGGAGGGAAGTGTTTTTAATAAGAAAGTGAACACAAGAACAAGGGGACACAATCTGAAGTTAGTTGGGGGAAAGATCAAAAGCAACGTCAGGAAATATTATTTCACTGAAAGAGTAGTAGATCCTTGGAACAAACTTTCAGCAGACGTGGTCGGTAAATCCACAGTAACTGAATTTAAACATGCCTGGGATAAACATATATCCATCCTAAGATAAAATACAGAAAATAGTATAAGGGCAGACTAGATGGACCATGTGGTCTTTTTCTGCCGTCAATCTTCTATGTTTCTATGTTTCTATATATTCATAGAATTAAATAGTATATTTTGGATGTTCAGTAATAATAGCAAATAGATAGGGAAATCGTATCTCTTTGATGCGAGGAGAGGCCAGGCAGCCTAACACAAACACAAACCCTTGACGTGAGTGACATTAAGTTGGCCACTTTTAAGTCATGTTAAAGGGTTAAATAAGGTTCAAGAGGGGAGTATTTTTAATAAGAAAGTGAACACAAGAACAAGGGGATACAATCTGAGGTTAGTTGGGGAAAAGATCAAAAGCAACATGAGAAAATATTATTTTACTGAAAGAGTAGTAGATGCTTGGAACAAACTTCCAGCAGACGTGGTTGGTAAATCCACAGTAACTGAATTTAAACATGCCTGAGATAAACATATATCCATTGTAAGATAAAATACAGAAAATAGTATAAGGGCAGACTCGATGGACCATGAGGTCTTTTTCTGCCGTCAATCTTCTATGTTTCTATGTCACCCCGATTCACATGATCGTCAAGCCACTCCCACCTGGTCACATGGCCGGCAAGGCACACCCACAAAATAAGCCACGCCCACAGTGTGTTATTAAAAGTTTTTGCAGCTCTTCGCTGGTCTGAGCCAAAAGTCAAAGGATGCTCTAAGCTTTGATGGGTCCGTTTCTCAGGTCTCCAAACATTGTTTTTGGACTCTCTTGAACCCGAGAGTCCAAAAGGTCAGATGGCCAACGTCCAGCCTGCTTCTCCCTGGAGAGGCCACCTTTCCCTCACTTGCTTAAATAATCCACCGCCCGGTCTGGTCTGGGACAGGTTTGATACTAACTGCCAACTTCTCCTCAGCTCAGCCAGAGGGCAAAATCCAGCCACATTCCTACATCGCCCAAGATAGAAAGTTTCCCATCGTTCTCCGCCGGCGGGAATGTAATATTTACAAGAGCAACTGCTTCATCTGAAGTTAAAACAGCCGAACGGAAAGGCAGAAGGGAAGATACGATCTTTTCTTGCTTTCAAGTTTGTTCAAGCTTGAGAAGAGAACCCAGATTAGATTTGTCAACATAGTTTAAAAAAAAAACAACCCGGGGCCTTTAACAGCCACATACTACAATCGGCTACATTCACACGACCCTCTCTTCCTCATGGTTTGAAGGAACCATGTTGTTTTCCTGAATTAACCCCTGGGTTTGTTTATTTATTTTATTATTAGAGTTGGAAGGGACCTTGCAGGTCATCTAGTCCAACCCTCTCCTGGTGCAGGAGACCTTACATCACACTAGTCAAATAGCAGTCTTGAAGGTCTCCAGTGTTGGAGCGTTCACCACCTCTGTGGGCAAGCCGTTCCACTGGTGGATCGCTCTCACTTTTTTTGTTTTAATCGTATTTTTATTAATTTTTTAAAACAATAACAAACAATACAATCAGTGCAAACACAACATATGAAAGATGTCAACAAATCACTCAAACAACTGTTCACTTGAGTTTCTGTAGCATCAGCACAACCACTTCAATACATTGTTATCCAACCATCTTATCACTAGTTTATTTATGTATTGATCTTTACACAATATTTACATGGAACTCTTATAACTACTAATTTCTAATTTCTAGTTATTTATGTACACAAGAACACTTAAACAACAAAAGATTTAAGTGCCAACACCCACTGCAACAACATAGCCAAGAAGGCTTCAAGAGTTGTAAACCTAATCCTACGTAGCTTCTGCTCTGGCAATCTCACACTACTTACCAGGGCTTACAAAACTTTTGCCAGACCCATCCTCAAATACAGCTCATCCGTTTGGAACCCATATCGCATCTCAGACATCAGCACCCTTGAAAATGTCCAAAGATACTTCACCAGAAGAGCCCTTCACTCCTCCACTCGAAACAGAATACCCTACGAGACTAGACTTTCAATCCTGGGCCTAGAAAGTTTAGAACTAAGACGCCTTAAACAAGATCTAAGTATTGCCCACAAGATCATATGCTGCAACGTCCTGCCTGTCGGCGACTACTTCAGCTTCAACCACAACAACACAAGAGCACACAACAGATTTAAACTTAATATTAACCGCTCCAAACTTGACTATAAAAAATATGACTTCAGTAACCGAGTTGTCGAAGCGTGGAACTCATTACCGGACTCCATAGTGTCATCCCCAAACCCCCAACACTTTACCCTTAGATTATCTATGGTTGACCTATCCAGATTCCTAAGAGGTCAGTAAGGGGCGAGTACAAGTGCACTAGAGTGCCTTCCATCCCCTGTCCTATTGCTCTCCTATATCTCCTATACCTTTCTTCTATTCCTATATCTCTTCTTCTTTTCTTTCATTGATATGTTCTATTACTTTATCTTCTTTTCTATTATTTCTTAGATATATTTTACTATGAGTATATCCTCTATAGCAGGGGTCAGGAACCTTTTTGGCTAAGAGAGCCGTAAACGCCACATATTTTGAAATATAATTCCGCGAGAGCCGTACAATATTGCTTCACATCTCAATATCCTTTTCGATCTAGTTTTTACGCCCATCGGTGAACGCAGGTCTGAACGAGCCCGTGGTATCCAAGTTAATTTCAAAGTACACTGCTCAAAAAAAAGTGAAGGGAACACTTAAACAACACAATATAAACTCCAAGTTGTCAATCAGCGTTGCTTCCTAAGTGGACAGTTTGATTTCACAGAAGTTTGATTTACTTGGAGTTATATTGTGTTGTTTAAGTGTTTCCTTTATTTTTTTGAGCAGTGTAGATAGAGCAGGAGGTCTCCAATCTTGGCGATTTTAAGACTTGCAGACTTCAACTCCTAGAGTTCCTCAGCCAGCGAAGCTGCCTGGGGAACTCTGGGAGTTGAAGTCCGCAAGTCTTAAAGGCCGCTAAAGAAAAGTTTGGACAAAAAACCCCTCTCTCTTCCTCCCTTTCACTCTATTTCTCCCTCTTTCTCTCTTTTCCTTCCTTCCCTTCTTTCTCTCTCTCCATCCCTCTTTCTTTCTTTCTTCCTCTCTTTTTTGCTCTCTTTCTCTCTCCCTCCTTCCCTTCCTCTGTCTTTCTCTCTCCCTTGCTCTCTCTCTCTCTGTCTCCCTTGCTATCTCTTTCTTGCTTTTTTCTCTCTCTCTTTCACTGTCTTGCTATATGTCTCTTTCTTTCTCTTTGCCTCTCTTGCTATCTCTCTTTCTTTCTCTCTCTCTCTCTGTCTCTCTTTCTTTCTCTCTCTCTCTGCCTCTCTTGCTAAGTCTCTCTTTCTCTTGCTATGTCTCTCTTTCTTTTTCTCTCTCTCTGCCTCTCTTGCTATGTCTCTCTTTCTTTTTCTCTCTCTCTGCCTCTCTTGCTATGTCTCTCTTTCTCTATCTCTCTTTCTCTGCCTCTCTTGCTGTCTTTCTTTCTTGCTCTGTCTCTCTCTCTCTGCCTCTCTTGCTAAGTCTCTCTTTTTCTCTTGCTATGTCTCTCTTTCTTTTTCTCTCTCTCTGCTTCTCTTGCTATGTCTCTCTTTCTCTCTCTCTCTTTCTCTATCTCTCTTTCTCTGCCTCTCTTGCTGTCTCTCTTTCTTGCTCTGTCTCTCTTTCTCTGCCTCTCTTGCTATGTCTCTCTTTCTCTCTCTGTCTCTCTTGCTATGTCTCTCTTTCTTTCTCTCTCTCTCTGCCTCTCTTGCTAAGTCTCTCTTTTTCTCTTGCTATGTCTCTCTTTCTTTTTCTCTCTCTCTGCCTCTCTTGCTATGTCTCTCTTTCTCTCTCTCTCTCTGCCTCTCTTATATGTCTCTCTTTCTTTCTTTCTTTCTCTCTCTCTCTCAACTGACCGCCACGTCAGGGCTCCCGCTTGCAGTCAGCTGAGAGAGAGAGAGAGCGCTCCCTCTCGCCGCCGCCTGGAGCTTCCTCTCGCCGCCGCCATCTCCCCGCGACTGCCTGCGGCCGCTGCAGCCACTCCCCCCTCCCAGCCCCCCCTCCCACCGGGCCACAAAGGACACTTGCCGCCGACGCCGGTGAAACTTCAGCTGGGCGGGGCGCTGCCGGTACTTCCGTCTTGGGCCCCCGCTCGCAGCTGTGCCCCGCCTCCTGCTCGATGCCGCGGTTTTCGGCGCTGTCCTGCTGTGCCCCAAAGAAGGAAGGCGGGAAAAAGGCGCGAAGAATGGAGCTCTCCTTCTTCCTGCCTTCCTTCTTTGGGGCACAGCAGAACAGCGCCGAAAACCGCGGCATCGAGCAGGAGCCGGGGGACAGCTGCAAGCGGGAGCTCAGTGCAAGGAGCCGCTCTGCGAGCCAGATACGGCCATCAAAAGAGCCATATCTGGCTCGCGAGCCATAGGTTCCCGACCCCTGCTCTATAGCCTTCATCTATTTTACTATGTGTATATAGATATAGATATATACCCACTAAAACCCTCATTGTGTATTGGACAAAATAAATAAATAAAATAAAATAAGACATTAACTGCTCCAAACTTGACTGTAAAAAATATGACTTTAACAATCGAGTAGTCGAAGCGTGGACTCAGAAGTGTCAACCCCTAACCCCCAACATTTTCCCCTTAGACTATCCATGATTGATCTCTCCAGGTTCCTAAGAGGTCAGTAAGGGGCGTGCATAAGTGCACCAGTGTGCCTTTCGTCCCCTGTCTAATTGTCTCTCCTTTATCTCAGATATCTTATCTTCCTTTCATATATCTTCTCCTCTATTTTTATATCTTTTCTTCTATCCTTTTCTTTATATATATAACTACATGTCTATTCTCTTCAATATGTTTTGTGTATTGGACAAATAAATAAATAAAATAAAATAAATAAAGCATATGCCCCAAGACAAATTCCTTGGGCATCCAATCACACTTGGCCAATAAAATTCTATTCTATTCTATCCTAAAATAATTATCGCTCTTCCAACCTTAGAGCAAAGATATTTTTTTCTTTCCTTTTGTGCCGTGGGACTTTTCAGTTTATTGATTTAAAGTCCAAGATATTTTGGGCTTAAGGGGGCCGATTTCTGTTTTGTAAGTCCGCCCCTTCGTCTTGTCCTCTTTCTAAAATTTGCAGTGTATAAATCTCCACTGTTTTCCCTGCGATATTTTTTTTTTTCCTGGAGAAAATAAACAGGCGGCTGGCCAAAAATTGGGTTGGTTAGAAGATGCTGGCTTTTGATGTTTTGTTCCAAAAATGTCCTAGCTTGAAGGGTGCAAAAGTGGAAGGAGGAAGACGTAAAAAGGTTGAAAAAGCAAAGTTCTTGCAACGTTAACAGAGAAAGTTACACCAATATAAGCCCCCCTTGATTTAAAGCTGCAACTGAACCCCAAATTTCTGTCACTAAGCAAGAACTTTGCCCCAGTTTATGATATTTCTCGTCAATGTTGCTGAGTGAATCATAGACGTTGTTAAGAGAGTAACAGAGTGGTTATTAAGTAAAACTGGCTTCCCCATTGACTTTGCTTGTCAGCAGGCCGCAAAAAGGAATCACGTAACCCCGGGACACTACAATAGGCATAAGTACATGTCAGTTGCTCAGCATCTGAATTTTGATCAGAAGTGGAAATAAGTGTGAAAAAAATGGCGATAAGTCACTTTTTTCAGCGTCGTGGGCAGTGAAGGGCTGCAAATATTTGTTCTACCACATGGTGGGTGTGGCCTATTTTGTGGGTGTGGCTTGCCGGCCATGTGACCAGGTGGCTTAAAGGTCATGTGACTGGCTTAAAGGTGGCCAACTTGACGTTAGAGTTAGGGTGCCTGGCCTCTCCTCGCCTCAAAGAGATCCAATTTTCCTCTCTATTTACTATTACTGAACATCCAAAATATACTATTTAATTCTTATCTGTCTATTCTATCTATCTATCTATCTATCTATCTATCTATCTATCTATCTATCTATCTATCTATCTATCTATCTATTTATTTGATTTGTATGCCGCCCCTCTCCGTAGACTCGGGGCGGCTCAAAACACAATAAAACAGTTCAGGACAAATCTAATAATTTACCATTTAATATATATATATATATATTTTAAAAAAACCATTATTAAGCAGACATACATGCAAACATACCATACATAAATTGTATAGGCCCGGGGGAGATATCTCAGTTCCCCCATGCCTGACGACAAAGGTGGGTTTTGAGGAGTTTGCGAAAGGCAAGGAGGGTAGGGCAGTTCTAATCTCTGGGGGGAGCTGTTTCCAGAGAGTCGGGGCCGCCACAGAGAAGGCTCTTCCCCTGGGGCCCGCCAACCGACATTGTTTAGTTGAGGGGACCCGGAGAAGGCCCACTCTGTGGGACCTAATCGGTCGCTGGGATTTGTGCAGCAGAAGGCGGTCTCGGAGATATTCTGATTATCTAGGTCCCCGGCAGTCGGGTTTCAGGCCCGGTTACAGCACGGAAACCGCTTTGGTCGCGTTGATGGATGATCTCTGGCGGGCCCGGGACGGGGGTTTATCCTCTGTCCTGGTGCTCCTTGACCTCTCAGCGGCTTTCGATACCATCGACCATGGTATCCTTCTGCACCGGCTGGAGGAGCTGGGGGTGGGAGGCACTGTTTCTTCAGTGGTTCTCCTCCTACCTCTCTGGCCGGTCGCAGTCGGTGTTAGTGGGGGGCCAGAGGTCGACTCCTAGGTTTCTCCCTTGTGGGGTGCCTCAGGGGTCGGTCCTCTCCCCCCTGCTATTCAACATCTACATGAAACCGCTGGGCGAGATCATCCAAGGACATGGGGTGAGGTATCATCAATATGCGGATGATACCCAGCTTTACATCTCCACCCCATGCCCAGTCAACGAAGCGGTGGAAGTGATGTGCCGGTGCCTGGAGGCTGTTGGGGCCTGGATGGGTGTCAACAGACTCAAGCTCAACCCGGATAAGACGGAGTGGCTGTGGGTTCTGCCTCCCAAGGACAATCCCATCTGTCCGTCCATCACCCTGGGGGGGGAATTGTTGACCCCCTCAGAGAGGGTCCGCAACTTGGGCGTCCTCCTCGATCCACAGCTCTACACATTAGAACAACATCTTTCAGCTGTGGCGAGGGGGGCGTTTGCCCAGGTTCGCCTGGTGCACCAGTTGCGGCCCTATCTGGACCGGGACTCATTGCTCACAGTCACTCATGCCCTCATCACCTCGAGGTTCGACTACTGTAATGCTCTCTACATGGGGCTACCTTTGAAAAGTGTTCGGAAACTTCAGATCGTGCAAAATGCAGCTGCGAGAGCAGTCATGGGCCTACCTAGGTATGCCCATGTTTCACCATCACTCCGCAGTCTGCATTGGCTGCCGATCAATTTCCGGTCACAATTCAAAGTGTTGGTTATGACCTTTAAAGCCCTTCATGGCATTGGACCAGAATATCTCCGAGACCGCCTCCTGCCGCACGAATCCCCAGCGACCGATTAGGTCCCACAGAGTGGGCCTTCTCCGGGTCCCGTCAACTAAACAATGTCGGTTGGCGGGCCCCAGGGGAAGAGCCTTCTCTGTGGCGGCCCCGGCCCTCTGGAACCAACTCCCCCCGGAGATTAGAACTGCCCCTACTCTTCCTGCCTTCCGTAAACTCCTTAAAACCCACCTTTGCCGTCAGGCATGGGGGAACTGAAACATCTCCCCCTGGGCACGTTTAATTTATGCATGGTATGTCTGTGTGTATGACTGTTAGTATATGGGTTTTTTAAATATTTAAATATTTTAAATCTGTCTGATTGCTTATGATTTGTTTTTACATGTTGTGAGCCGCCCCGAGTCTTCGGAGAGGGGCGGCATACAAATCTAAGTAATAAATAAATAAATAAATTCTGGTCCGATGCCATGAAGGGCTTTATAGGTCATAACCAACACTTTGAATTGTGACCGGAAATTGATCGGCAACCAGTGCAGACTGCGGAGTGTTGGTGTACCATGGGCATACCTGGGGGAAGCCCATGACTGCTCTCGCAGCTGCATTCTTCACGATCTGAAGTTTCCGAACACTTTTCAAAGGCAGCCCCATGTAGAGAGTGTTACAGTAGTCGAGCCTTGAGTTGATGAGGGCATGAGTGACTGTGAGCAGTGAGTCCCGGTCCAGATAGGGCCGCAACTGGTGCACCAGGCGAACCTGGGCAAACGCCCCCCTCGCCACAGCTGAAAGATGTTTCTCTAATGTGAGCTGTGGATCGAGGAGGACGGCCAAGTTGCGGACCCTCTCCGAGGGGGTCAATAATTCCACCCCCTGGGTGATGGACGGACAGATGGAATTGTCCTTGGGAGGCAAAACCCACAGCCACTCCGTCTTATCAGGGTTGAGTTTGAGTCTGTTGAGTCTATGCCATATGTGTACATACACGTTACACACAGTGACACAAAAATATACTTCATTTACTATATAAACTGTGTATGTACACACACACACAGGCCCGCACAGCTCTTTTAAAATTATACACATTCAACCTCATTTACTGCAATAGGAAAAACATACACAGAGCCCAGAAGGGAAAGAAAAAAAAAATCATTTTTTTTTTACCGGTTCTGCATAGCTGACCAAAGTTTTTCTACTCGTTCTGCATACCTTTTAGATGATTACATTAAAATTATCCCATTTGAAGGAATCATAGAGTGGCTGAAAATAACTGTGGAACTCCAGTATTTCAACAAAGATGCAACCAAGATGATTAAGGGACTGGAAGCTAAGACACATGAAGAGCGGTTGCAGGAACTGGGCATGTTTAGTTTAATGAAAAGAAGGATCAGAGGAGACATGATAACAGTCTTCCAATATCTCAGGGGTTGCCACAAAGAAGAGAGAGAGAGAGAGAAGGAGAAGGGGAAAGAGAGAAGGAGAGAGAGAGAGAGGGAATTTGGGGGCAAAAAGTCATTGTTTGAACCATCTGATTCTGTCACTGCCGATTCTTCTCTGTCTTCCTTGGCATCTGCATGTGATATGTTTTATTTCTCGTAGCCTGTGATCTTTTACTGGGTGGAGAAAGGCAAGAGTTTGTGATTTTGCTGGTTTCCTGCTTAGACAGGTTGTCAGGAAGACACAGAACAGACCGGGTTTTGTAGTCCTCTCCAAGAGAGAGAGAGAGAGAGAGGGAGGGAGGGAGGGAGGGAGGGAGGGAGAGAGAGAGAGAGAGAGAGAGAGAGAGAGAGAGAGTTAATTTGTTAGGAGCCTTCTGGCAGGAGTGATTTGGGTAAGCCGTTGGGCTGGGTCAATTGGGAAACCACTATGCCTGGATTCAGAAGGTGCCAGCATCTTTGATCACTGCCCTGCCTGAAAATTTCAGAGAGGAACTTGATAAATCCAGAGCCATCAAGAAAATATGTGCATCAGTTTATCTCCGTCACTCCAGCAGGTGTCTGGAAAACAAAGGCCAGATCCTGCTTCCTGTTCCACAATCAATCTTTGACCATTCCGTTGTGCTTCCAGATCTGATTCTTTTAGATGGTTATATTAAATTATCCCAGCCTCCCGTATGAAGGAATCGGAGAGAGGCCGAAAATAACTGTGATATTCCAGTATTTCAACAAAGATGCAACCAAGATGATTAGGGGACTGGAGGCGAAGACACATGAAGAACAGTTGCAGGAACTGGGCATGGCTGGTTTAAGGAAAAGAAGGACCAGGGGAGACATCATAGCAGTGTTCCAATATCTCAGGGGTTGCCACAAAGAAGAAGGAGTCAACCTATTCTCCAAAGCACCTGAGGATAGAACAAGAAGTAATGGGTGGAAACTAAACAGGAAGAGAAGCAACTTGGAACTAAGGAGAAATTATCTGACAATTAGAACAATTAGCCAGTGGAACAGCCTGCCTCCAGAAGTGGTGGATGCTCCAACACTGGAAGTTTTCAAGAAGAGACTGGATAACTATCTGTCAGTAATAGTGTAGGGTCTCCTGCTTGAGCAGGGGATTGGACTAGAAGACCTCCAAGGTCCCTTCTAAGTCTGTTTTCTATTCTATTCTATTCTTTTCTATTCTGTTCTGTTCTATTCTATTTTTTAAAAATCTTCATTAAGTTTCTACATATAAAAACAGATAGAAAAGAAAAACAATTTAAACAAACAGAACATACAAAGAAGAAAAAGAAAGAAAGAAAGAAAAAGAAAAACTTATAAAACATATTCAGTTTCTTTTTTAAAAAAATATTTTTTATTAAATTGCAAAGACAGACAAAACATACATTACATGTAACCTTTAGTGGAGCAACAATCGCTCCTCTCAAAGTAGAAGTCATCTTTATATTTATAATAAGTAAAAAAGAAAAAAACCCTAGCTTTATCATTGTTTATAAAATACTTAGATATATCAATTGTAAGATAATAAGTAAAAACACATCTAAAACATTTAAAAATATATAGAAATTTTAAAATTATAACTTGAAATGAACTATGAAGAAAAAAAGAAAGAAATGGTAGAAGAGGAAAGAAGGAGTTTATCTTTATATTGTAAATAAGCACTGTCTAATACAATATAACTACTAGGTACAAATATATTTAAAATAGTGTAAAAATAAGGTTATCTCTGTTTCTTTGTATCCCACCAGATATATACCTTCTGCCAAACCTCCTAAAATTCTGATTCTTCTTGATTTTTCAACATATTCAGTTTCAGTGGTGTTCTATATATGCACATAGATTTAGTTTAGTTTAGTTTAGTTTATTTAGATTTGTATGCCGCCCCTCTCCGAAGACTCGGGGCGGCTAACAACAATAAAAAACAATGTAACGAATCTAATATTAAAAAGTAATCTAAAAAACCCCAATTTAAGAGACCAATCATACCAACAAACATACCATGTATAAATTCTATAAGCCTAGGGGGAAGGGAGTAAAAATGTTCAATTCCCCCATGCCTGACAACAGAGGTGGGTTTTAAGGAGCTTGCGAAAGGCAAGGAGGGTGGGGGCAACTCTGATATCTGGGGGGAGTTGGTTCCAGAGGGTCGGGGCCGCCACAGAGAAGGCTCTTCTCCTGGGTCCCGCCAAATGACATTGTTTAGTCGACGGGACCCGGAGAAGGCCAACTCTGGGGGACCTAACCGGTCGCTGGGATTCGTGCGGCAGAAGGCGGTCCCGGAGATATTCTGGTCCGGTGCCATGAAGGGCTTTGTAGGTCATAACACTTTGAATTGTGACCGGAAACTGATCGGCAGCCAATGCAGACTGCGGAGTGTTGGTGTAACATGGGCATGCCTTGGGAAGATTTGCTATTGGGAAGATTTGCTATTCTATTCTATTCTGATCTATTCTATTCTGATCTATTCTATTCTATTCTGATCTATTCTATTCTGATCTATTCTATTCTATTCTATCCCCACCATAGATTCTAATGAAAACAACAACAGATGCCAGGAATAAACAGCATCGCACAAACTGTGATGTAATTGTGAGAGAATGATATGGTTTTATCACTGTGTGCGTGTGTTTGTTTGCATGTGTTTCCCAAGTTTAGCATCGCATGCACACAGCTGTTTAGGAGAAAGCAAAAAAGAATTCATCTTGATTGCGGTTCGGGGAAAGGAAGGAGAAGACAAATTAATTGGGACTGTCAGGAAAAAGAAATGAATTGTGGCTCTTTTATGGCAGGGCGGAAGAAAAAGGCTGTGAGAAGACACAAAAACTCAAAAAAAAAGAAGAGGTCACAACTGTAAACAGATGTGGAAATGTATAGCAGAAGAGAAGAACTTTCACATTCTCTTCTATTCTAAACTCAGCTTCCAGGTAAACAAATTAAGTATTTAGCTGTGGAATACGAGTACAAATTCTCCGGGACATAATGTACATCTAGCAGGCCTTATAATTTTCCCCGTTCTGTTCTGCCCTGGAGTTTCCCAATCGGTCCCAATAGAGATGAGTGACGGCAAAGGGAGCTGGGTTTGAAAACTTGGGAATTTCTCTCAAATCTTCTTCTTCTTCTTCTTTTTTACTGGAAAAGGGGCTATATCTGTTCTGTCGGGCTCTCTGGTAGACTCCTCCCAAAAATTCACAGGTACAAATTTCAGACACACACACGTTTGAAATTTCAAAACAATGTTCTTTATAATGAAAACTCACTTAAACCAAGCCCTCTTTTGGTATAGCAAAGAGCACTGGTCTCCAAACAAACTGGTAATTTGTACAAGTCCCTTATCAGTTCTGTGATACTTAGCTTGCAGCTGTGAGGCAATTCACAGTCCTTCTTCTTTCACAAAGTGACATACACTTTGCTCTGGTTTAGTTTCAAAGCAGGGAAAAATCAGCACACAAAAGGTCAAAGTCAGTAAAGCAGTCACGAAACACAACGATCAGATAATCCTCCACAATGGCCAAATCCACAGGCTGCTCTTTATAGCAGCCTCACTAATGACCATAGCCCCACCCAACCACAGGTGGCCTCATTTTCTTTGATAATAATCTCTCAGTTGTTGTTGCCTATGCATCGCTCTCCGCATGCGTGGCTGTATCATTAACTCTTGTTCTGAATCCAAGGAGGAGCTAGATAATTGATCTCCTTCTGAGCTGTCTGCCACACTCTCCTCCTCCCTGTCACTCATGTCTTCTTGGTCAGAGGAGCCTTCATCATCAGATTCCACCGGGGGCAAAACAGGCCTGCAGCATGTGGATGTTTCCCCCACATCCACAGTCCTTGGGGCAGGAGCTGGGCCAGAGCTAACCACAACAATATCCCTCCCCTTAAAGTTGGACTTTTGACTTCAGCAACAAAATTGCCCTGAAGGCAAAGCTTGAATGATATGATATGGAATGATATCAGCTCCTAATGAAGAGCAATCATTGCTTCCTTCTTTTGTCCCTTGGTCGGATCCAGCTGGGAACCTAGAATCCTAGGACTGGAAGGGTCCTGTCAAATGTCCAGTTGGCAAATCCATAAAAGGGAATTCCTGGGATATTGTTTTTATAAAACTTTAACTGAATAAACCACATTGGCACAGTAGCAGTCATGGTTAGTCATGTTTGGAGTAGATCTATTTAAATAATTATGATCACATTTAAGAAAACTTTCGGGCATTAATATACTGCCATAATATATAGTTATACTTTATTAGATTTGTATGCTGCCCCTCTCCGAAGACTCTCCGAAATTATGAGGTCGCCCAGAAAGTAATCCACCACATTTTTTTCTCAGCCTACAGTAATGGTATGAATGCAAAACTTCAGATATACATTATTTGAATTGTCAGGAGCACGTATGTAAATTTTGCATTTCTTCAGAAAGTGTTTTGAAATGGCGCCTGTAAGCGTTGTACGTTACACGCAGTGTGTTGTCAATGGATTTCTCACTGTGGAGAAAGAAACTGTTGGGAACATTCACAAACGTTTCTGTACAGTTTATGGAGAAACTGCAGTCGACAGAAGTACGGTTAGTCGCGGAAGACATTGTGAGGATGACGAAGAAGTGATTCGCCCAGTGCAGAAATGGCTTCGTGACCAGAACAAGGAGTGGTACCAACAAGGCACACACGCCCTTGTGTCTCGCTAGAGGAAGGTCATAGAATGGGAGAGAGAAACATCATTCTTTCTTGTGTGTAAGTTTCATTGTGTTCAATAAATAATTGTTGAAGAAAAAAAATGTGGTGCATTGCTTTCTGGGGGACTCTCGTATATTTCTCCAATTCTTTGCGATTTATATGGGTCAGGGACACATGCACAGAAATACATAGCAAACAGTGTATATCATCTTTGCAGTTTGCAGGGAGGGAAATTGCTGGGAGGCAGAAGCAGACTTTCCTCCCTTGTTTTCCTTCCCCAAAACTAAGGTGCGTCTTATACAGTGGTTCCTTTAGTTACGAACTTAATTCGTTCCGTGACCAGGTTCTTAAGTAGAAAAGTTTGTAAGAAGAAGAAGAAGAAGAAGCAGACTTTCCCCCCTTGTTTTCCTTCCCCAAAACTAAGGTGCGTCTTATACAGTGGTACCTTTACTTACAAACTTAATTCGTTCCGTGACCAGGTTCTTAAGTAGAAAAGTTTGTAAGAAGAAGCAATTTTTCGCATAGGAATCAATGTAAAAGCAAATAATGCGTGCGATTGGGGAAATCACAGGGAGGCCCTGTTTCCTCCAAGGAGATTCCTAGAAAGGCTCCACGGAGGCTTCTTTCCACCTTTTCCGGCTCTGTTTCTTCCCAGAAGATTCCTAGAGAGGCCCCACGGAGGCTTCTCCCTGCCTTTTCTGGCCCTGTTTCCTCCCAGGAGATTCCTAGAGAGGCCCCACGGAGGCTTCTCCCTGCCTTTTCCGGTTACAGTTTCGGAGGCTCAGGTTTGTAAGTGAAAAATGGTTCTTGAGAAGAGGCAAAAAAATCTTGAACACCCGGTTCTTATCCAGAAAAGTCTGTAAGTAGAGGCGTTCTTAGGTACTCTGAAAAATACATTGTCACTTTTTTTTAGTGCCGTTGTAACTTCAAACAGACATGAACGGCTGTAAATCGAATCACACAATTTGCAGAAATGTGCGCATGAAGCTTTTTGCAACGTGAAAACCAGAAGCACTGTCCGTTTTGCAAAAACCACAGGTATCATTTTTTTAAAAATTGACAAAATTCCAGCACACGGTTGCAAATTCACCTCGGCTTGCGGGTTTCCCCCTCTGTTTATTCCAGGCTTTCAAAATGCTACCCAGGGAGCAGGGAAGCAGGAACATCAAGGATGTATTTTTTTTCCCTAAATAAAACCTGAAGTGGAAAATCTCTGGCAAATATAAACATGGAAAAAATCGCTGGTCGTATCAAGAGCGTCTCGCCTCGGTTATTTTCTGGCGAGGGGCAGAAAAACGTGAGGCCTGAAATGTGATTTTTCTCGCCTCTCAGATAAATGAAAGTTTATTTTGTTTTTGAAAAGGGAATTTGTACAAAGGATGACAAGGTTTACACAGCGTCAACCGCAAGAAAGATAGAGAGGCAGCTCGTTTTTGCTTCTCTGTCAAACGTTCCGGCTTTGCTTGGACTAAATCTCGGTTCAGACAGGTTTCATCTCGTGTTAAATAAACAGGGTTGAAGAGAACACGTTCCTGCACGGGAAAACAGGATGCGATGGGACGAGGAAAGAAGGATAAATAGCAGGATCTCTGGAAGAAACAGAACACTTGGGTACAGTTTAGTGGGGTGCAGCAAAGGATTGTTATTATTTTATTATTATTATTATTATTATTATTATTATTATTATTATTATTATTATTATTATTTACTGGATTTGTATGCCACCCCACTCCGCAGACTCGGGGCGGCTAACAACAGCAGTAAAATAGTACAACAAAATCCAATACTAAAAAAGCAGTTAAAAATCCATTATATAAAGACCAAACATACATACAAACATACCATGCATAAAATTGTAAAGGTCTAGGGGGAAAGTGTATCTTAGTCCCCCCATGCCTGGTGACAGAGGTGGGTTTTAAGCAGCTTACGAAAGGCAAGGAGGGTGGGGGCAATTCTAATCTCTGGGGGGAGTTGGTTCCAGAGGGTTTGGGCCGCCACAGAGAAGGCTCTTCCTCTGGGTCCCGCCAAGCGACATTGTTTGGTTGACGGGACCCGGAGAAGACCCACTCTGTGGGACCTAACTGGTCGCTGGGATTCGTGCGGCAGAAGGCGGTCCCTGAGATATTCTGGCCCGGTGCCATGAAGGGCTTTATAGGTCATAACCAACACTTTGAATTGTGACCGGAAACTGATCGGCAACCAATGCAGACTGCGGAGTGTTGGAGAAACATGGGCATATTTGGGAAAGCCCATGATTGCTCTCGCAGCTGCATTCTGCACGATCTAAAGTTTCCGAACACTTTTCAAAGGTAGCCCCATGTAGAGAGCGTTACAGTAGTCAAGCCTCGAGGTAATGAGGGCATGAGTGACTGTGAGCAGTGACTCCCGGTCCAGGTAGGGCTGCAACTGGTGCACCAGGTGAACCTGGGCAAATGCCCCCCTCACCATAGCTGAAAGGTGTTTCTCTAATGTGAGCTGTGGATCGAGGAGGACGCCCAAGTTGCGAACCCTCTCTGAGGGGGTCAATGATTCTCCCCCCAGGGTAATGGACGGACAGATGGAATTGTCCTTGGGAGGCAGGACCCACAGCCACTCCGTCTTGTCTGGGTTGAGTTTGAGTTTGTTGACACCCATCCAGGCCACAACAGCCTCCAGGCACCGGCACATCACTTCCACTGCTTGTTGTCTTCAGCGCTACCAGTGCGCCCTACCAAGCTGTCACAGGTGCATGGGTGTCCGGCGAGCACCCATCAGAAATATTCTTTTTTTTAAAAAATAGCACCGCACAATGGGAATAGAGGGGGAATTAATTAAATTCGCAGATGACACCAAGCTGGCAGGAATGGCCAACACTCAGAGGATAGGCACAGGATACAGAAAGATCTAGACAGACTTGTACAGTGGGCCGAAACGAACAAAATAAAGTTCAATGTAGAGAAAAGTAAAATCCTGCACCTAGGCAAAAAACCCCCAAAACATGCATACAAATTAAGCGAAACCACACTCACCATAAATGACTGTGAAAGGGATCTTGGAGTCTTGGTGGATAACCAGCTAAACATGGGCCAGCAATGTGCAGCAGTGGCTAAAAAAGCCAACACAATCCTAAGCTGCATGAACAGGGGGATACACTCCAAGACCAGAGAGGTAATAATACCACTCTACAATTTATTTATTATTTATTTATTAGATTTGTATGCCGTCCCTCTCCGTAGACTCGGGGCGGCTCACAACAGTGATAAAGAACAATATGTATTGACAAATCTAATAATTTAAAATCTAAAATAGCAATTGTACATTTAAAAAATCTAAAAACAAGGAACCCCAATATAAAAAACATACATACAGTCATATCATGCACTAAAACTACATAGGCAGGGGGAGATGTCTCAGTTCCCCCACGCTTGACGACAGAGGTGGGTTTTGAGGAGTTTACGAAAGGCAAGGAGGGTAGGGGCAGTTCTAATTTCTGGAGGGAGCTGATTCCAGAGGGTCGGAGCCGCCACAGAGAAGGCTCTTCCCCTGGGTCCCGCCAGACGACATTGTTTAGTCGACGGGATCTGGAGAAGGCCAACTCTGTGGGACCTGACCGGTCACTGGGATTCGTGCCCTGGTCAGACCACACCTGGAGTAGTACATCCAGTTCTGGTCAGCACACTTCAAAAGAGATATAGAGACTCTGGAAAGGGTGCAGAAAAGAGCAACTAAAATGATAAAGGGACTAGAGACCAGGCCATACGAGGAAAGGTTGCTGGAACTGGGCATGGATAGTCTAGTAAAAAGAAGGGCAGGGGGGACATGATAGCTGTATACGGGTACTTAAGGGGTTGCCACGGAGAGGAGGGGGACACACTATTTTCCAGGGCACCAGAGGGCCGGACGAGGAACAACGGTTGGAAGCTGACCAAGGAAAGATAAGGAAGATTTCTGACGGTGAGAGCGATCAACCAGTGGAACGGCCTGCCACCGGAGGTTGTGAACTCCCCAACTTTGGACACTTTCAAGAGGAGATTGGACTGCCATTTGGCTGGAGTGCTGCAGGATTTCCTGCTCAAGCAGGGGGTTGAACTTGATGACCTGTAAGGTCCCTTTCAACTCTAATAATAAATAAAAAAATGATATTAGTTAATGCCATCTCAATTATGAGATTTCTGACTTGACACCTATACCCTTATAAATTCAAAAGAGGCAGCAGTGTCAGCTAAGATAGCAGCCCAGACGTTTCCAGTTATAGTTGCAAGCATTTTTTCCTGCATGGAACATGCTTTTGTAAACACACTAGAAATATTCGGGCTATGAAAAAGGACCTAGCAGACACCTCGGCTCTTCGTTAAATTTCATGTGGAAAAATAATTAGCATTCCATTTACAGTATATCGAGTAGCAGGAAAGCTGCATTGTAGCAAAGCTAAGGAATCCTAATTTGGGGGGGGGGGGGGGGGGAAACAACAACAACCTTAAATGAAAATAAGATTTTCTGGATTCTGGGCAAAAAGTTAAAAAAAAGCAATAAGGCTTAATGTAAAATTTTGGTGCAAGATTTTGATGATATGCACTGTGTCAGATAGGACCTGTTCATTTATATAATTTGCTTAGGTAATTTTCCCTTTCCTCAATGAATCTTGAAGCTATATTTACCAAAGAAAGTTTTTTCTAGGAAAGCAGGAGAAGAAGGAGAAGGGGAGAAGGAGAAAGAAGTGGTGAGGAGGAGGAAGAGAAGGAAAAGGAAGGAGAAGGACAAGAAGAAGGAGAAGGAAGGAGGAGGAAAAGGGAGGAGGAGAAGGAGAAAGAGAAGGAAAAGGGAGGAGGAGGAGGAGGAAGAGAAGTTTGGACTATGTACGTAAATACAGTGGTACCTCTACTTACCAACTTAATTCGTTCCGTGACCAGGTTCTTACGTAGAAAAGTTTGTAAGAAGAAGCAATTTTTCCCATAGGAATCAATGTAAAAGCAAAGAATGTGTGCGACTGGGGAAACCACAGGGAGCGTGGAGGCCCTGTTTCCTCCCAGATTCCTAGAGAGGCCCCACAGAGGCTTCTCCTGCCTTTTCTGGCCCTGTTTCCTCCCAGAAGATTCCTAGAGAGGGCCCACAGAGGCTTCTCCCCAACTTTTCCGGCCTTGTTTCTCCCAAGAGATTCCTAAAGGGGCCCACAGAGGCTTCTCCCCAATTTTTTTGGCCCTGTTTCCTCCCAGAAGATTCCTAAAGAGGCCCCACAGATGCTTCTGTCAGCATATAGCATGGAAAAGGGGGATGGAATGTTGAGAGAGAGTGAATTTGCATATTGGTATGTAAATCGGTTTTTGCCAGTTGGAAGATAGAATTCTTCCAACTGGCATCATAGAGAGCAGATGAATACAGAAATATAGTTATACTGTCAAGTTGTTTATTTGTGTAAATATGAAACCAGTTCAAAGAGAAAAGAAGAAATAAAAGCATAAGATTTATATTGGAGTCCTTGTATCTGTACTGCAATATACATAGAATCAAGGTTCTGCTATGAAGAGTCTCTTCTGTATGAAGTGAGGAACATCACTAATAACCATAAATAACATAGAAATCCAACAGCTTCTCCCACCTTTTCCGGCCCTATTTCCTCCCAGGAGATTGCTAGAGAGGCCCCATGGAGGCTTCTCCCCACCTTTTCCAGCCCTGTTTCCTCCCAGGAGATTGCTAGAGAGGCCCCATGGAGGCTTCTCCCCACCTTTTCCAGCCCTGTTTCCTCCCAGGAGATTGCTAGAGAGGCCCCATGGAGGCTTCTCCCCACCTTTTCCAGCCCTGTTTCCTCCCAGGAGATTGCTAGAGAGGCCCCATGGAGGCTTCTCCCCACCTTTTCCAGCCCTGTTTCCTCCCAGGAGATTGCTAGAGAGGCCCCATGGAGGTTTCTCCCCACCTTTTCCGGCCCTGTTTCCTCCCAGGAGATTCCTAGAGAGGCCCCATGGAGGCTTCTCCCCACCTTTTCCAGCCCTGTTTCCTCTCCCAGGAGATTCCTAGAGAGGCCCCACGGAGGTTTCTCCCCACCTTTTCCGGCCCTGTTTCCTCCCAGGAGATTGCTAGAGAGGCCCACGGAGGCTTCTCCCCACCTTTTCCAGCCCTATTTCCTCCCAGGAGATTGCTAGAGAGGCCCCACGGAGGCTTCTCCCCACCTTTTCCAGCCCTGTTTCCTCCCAGGAGATTCCTAGAGAGGGCCCCACGGAGGCTTCTCCCCACCTTTTCCAGCCCTTTTTTCCTCCCAGGAGATTCCTAGAGAGAACCCACAGAGGCTTCTCCCCACCTTTTCCAGCCCTGTTTCCTCCAGGAGATTCTAGAGAGACCCCCCGGAGGCCTCTCCCTGCCTTTTCCGGTTACAGTTTTGGAGGCTTGGGAAAATGGTTCTTGAGAAGAGGCAAAAAAAAATCTTGAACTCTTGTTCTTATCTAGAAAAGTTTGTAAGTAGAGGCGTTTGTAGGTAGAGGTACCACTGTACATCTTTTGGGTTGATGACTAAATGACCAGTCATACATCGAGAACTACCTATACAGACAATCCTTGATTTACGAGAGTCTGTTTAGTGACTGTTCGAAGTTACAGTAGCACTGAAGAAAAGTGACATGACCTTTTTCACACTTATGACCGTTATTAACTTAACAACTGCAGTGATTCGCTTAACAACAGGAAAGCAAGAGAGGTCATAAAATGGAGGATTTAACAACTATCTCCCTTAGCAACAGAAACGTTGGGTCCAATTATGGTCATAAGATAAGGATTAACCTATATTTCTTGAGATTTCTAGGGATTTCGAAAGCAATTCGAAGTGGGCAATGTTCAAAACAGGATGGGGTGTCAGGATGAGAACAAGATGTATAAATTCTCCCGTATTTATACCATTTTAGGCCAGCTTTCGGATGGAGAACACTGAAAACCTTCTGTGTATGTCGAATGTTTTAAATATAACATTTTTTTGAGCGGGTCTTATTCATACAGATGCCATATAAAAAAGGGCTGCACATCCCATACCGTTATTCTTTGCTATAAACACAGTAAAAAAAAACCTCCCAAACCCTATCGTAAATGTAATGCTTATTTTATGCTCATAAACTCAAACTGCAGTTCGAAACACAAGCATCGTAAATTTTAAGATGTGATTTAGAATAGAATAGAATAACAGTGTTGGAAGGGACCTTGGAGGTCTTCTAGTCCACCCCTTGCATAGGCAGGAAACCCTAGACTAGATCATTTCAGACAAATGGCTGTCCAATCTCTTTTTCCAAACTTCCAGTGTTGGAGCATCCACAACTTCTGGAGGCAGGCTGTTCACTGGTTAATTGTT